>NC_053024.1:530907456-530962149 GCF_003073215.2 Triticum urartu
CCCCGGGGGGGGGGGGGCCCCCCCCCCCCCCCCCCCCCGGCGCGCCCTCCACCCTCGTGGGCCCCCTGTTGCTCCACCGATGTACTCCTTCCTCCTATATATACCTACGTACCCCCAAACGATCCGATACGGAGCCAAACCCCTAATTCCACTGCCGTAACTTTCTGTATCCACGAGATCCCATCTTGGGGCCTGTTCCGGAGCTCCGCCGGAGGGGGCATCGATCACGGAGGGCTTATACATCAACACCATAGCCTCTCTGATGAAGTGTGAGTAGTTTACCTTAGACCTACAGGTCCATAGTTAGTATCTAGATGGCTTCTTCTCTCTTTTTGGATCTCAATACAATGTTCCCCCCCTCTCTTATGGAGAACTATTCGATGTAATCTTCTTTTTGCGGTGTGTTTGTTGAGACCGATGAATTGTGGGTTTATGATCAAGTCTATCTATGAATAATATTTGAATCTTCTCTGAATCCTTTTATGTATGATTGGTTATCTTTGCAAGTCTCTTCGAATTATCAGTTTGGTTTCGCCTGCTAGATTGATCTTTCTTGCAATGGGAGATGTGCTTAGCTTTGGGTTCAATCTTGCGGTGTCCTTTCCCAGTGACAGTAGGGCCGCAAGGCACGTATTGTATTGTTGCCATCAAGGATAACAAGATGGGGTTTTCTTCATATTGCAGGAGTCTATCCCTCTACATCATGTCATCTTGCTTAAGGCATTACTCTGTTTTTAACTTAATACTCTAGATGCATGCTGGATAGTGGTCGATGAGTGGAGTAATAGAAGTAGATGCAGGCAGGAGTCGGTCTACTTGTCTCGGACGTGATGCCTATATACATGATCATACCTAGATATTCTCATAACTATTCTCAATTCTGTCAATTGCTCAATAGTAATTTGTTCACCCACCGTAGAATACTGATGCTCTCGAGAGAAGCCACTAGTGAAGCCTATGGCCCCCGGGTCTATCTATCATATTAATCTCCTACTACTTAGTTATTTCCTTTTCTATTTACTTTGCCTTTATTTTATTTTGCATATTTTATCATAAAAATACCAAAAATATTATCTTATCATATCTATCAGATCTCACTCTCGTAAGTGGCCTTATAGGGATTGACAACCCCTATTTGCATTGGTTGCGAAGATTTATTTGTTTTGTGCAGGTACGAGGGACTCGCGCGTAGCCTCTATCGGATTTCGGGTTCCGGCAGACCCTTCAGGTTCGAACACCGGGGTGCGCGCGGAGATTTCGCCTCCTACCAACCTGCACCCCTCCGCCTCGCTAAGATCTAAGCTATGGAAAGAACAACACAAGAGACAGAGGGTTTATACTGGTTCGGGCCACCGTTGTGGTGTAATCCCCTACTCCAGTGTGTGGTGTGGTGGATTGCCTCTTGGGCTGATGATGATGAGCAATACAAGGAAGAACGGCCTCGCGAGGGTCTGTTCTTGGCTGGGGCGATGAACTGCTGGGAGGAGTCCAGTCACCCTTCTCTCTCTCTCTCTTCTCGATTGTTGATCTCGATCTCCCCCCTCCTTGATCCTATGGGTGGCTGGTCCTATTTATAGAGGCCCTGGTCCTCTTCCCAAATATCGATCAGGAAGGGAGCCAACAATGGCAGGCTAATTTGAAGGGGGACAACTAGTACTAGTTATCCTGACAAAAGTAGTCTTCGCCTGCACAAAGCTCTGGTGGTGACGCCGTCTTGGGCTCCACGATGACCTCCGTCTTGCAGTCCTCCTGGTCTTGGTCTTGTTGCACCGAAATGACAACCTTTGCCTAATGCCTCGGTACTCCGTGGCTGCGCTTGCCTCCCATGCACCAAAGGGGAAAGGAGGACACTGCGCGGGCTGGCGCCCGCCTGTCGCCCTTGGTCGTCATGGCTTGCGTCACGGGCACCTCATGAGGTACCCCACCTTGATCTCCCCGCCTCCTCACGAGCCAGCCTGGTGAGGCCGTGCCTAAGGAAGCCCCACGTCGTCCCCCCCGCGAGGCTTGGCCCCTCGCGAGGGTCTTGGGTCTGTGTTGATGAAGATGGGCCGTGCTGGGCCCCCCTTTGAGCCACGCCGCAGGCCGCAGGCAGGCAAGTCTGGGGACCCCATTCCCAGAACGCCGACAGTAGCCCCCGGGCCCAAGGCGCGCCCGGGCTTGGCCGTGCAGGGAGGCGAAAGGGCAAGAGCGAAGCGCCGCGGGCCCTAACAGCCTGCGGTCTTGGGCGCCGCGTGGTGGTTGATTGGACGTGGGCGTCTCCACTTCCCCATGACGCCTCGACAACTGCACATATTGGACAAGTCCCTGCATGCAAAGCGGGTCATAATTACCTGCGATCGTGGGGGCCGTTGGTTGGCCCTCGCCAGCTATAAGTACGGATGGGCGTGCGCCCTTCCAGTTCATCCCCCCTTTCTTCTCCTTCTTCTTCATGGCCCCGTCGAGGAGGTTCTCGGCCGCAGAGAAGGGGAAGGCTCGCCAGGTTGAGCCTGCCTCTGCCCCGCCCAAGCGCGGCCAAGGGCGCCCTCGCAAACATCCTGTGGCCACCACGGCTGCTCCCTGCAGCCGTGGAGACGATTTCCAGCATGGCGACGGGCGGATTGCTGCGGCCGAGGGGCGCGCTCCGGTCGCGCGTCCCCCTAGGCCGCGCTTTCGCGCTGCAGAGGTGCTGCCGGAGTTCATCGTGTGGTCGGCGGAGCCGACTAGCACCTCGCTTCCACTTCCTCACTTCCTCCTCGGCGAGCTCCCGGCCGGCGCCCCGGGCGGCCTCTGGCTTCAAGCCAACGGCTGCTGTAGCCGGGCCTCATGGGCTTCACTAGAGGTCTCCGTAGCCGGGAGCCTGGCCCTGGCCCGCGGTTGGCAGACGTTTGCCCGCGCGCGTGGCCTAGCCGTCAGTGCACCCTGCACTTCAAGTTTGACGGCGATGCCACCCTCTACGTGAGGGTTTTTGGGGAAGATGGTCGCCACGCAGGGTGCTGCCCCGAGGATGACGACCGGGGCCGGGAACCCAGCTCCGGCGATGATGGAGAGGACAGCGCTCGTGTGACTGGCGGCGCTCAGGGTTCCCCAAGCTTCTCCGGTTCTTCTTCAGGCGGCAACTCTTCTAGCGGTGGCCGCGGTCAGCCTCCACGCCATCGTATCTGCTTGGGAGGTGGTAGCGTGTCCGCCCGCCATCGCGCCCCGGTGAAGCGCGAGAGGGAGTCTGCCTGAGCCTCGGAGGCAGCTCGAGTCTTCCCTGCAGGCCGGTGTGAGGCGAGCTGTGCCTGATTTGTTCTTTCTTTTCCTTTTTCCTGCGTAAAAAGACAGTAGTGTGGAGCCCTGCGGGGGCATGTTGGGGTTATTGCTGTTAATCATCGTTTTGCTTCCGTTATCATGCCTTCCGGCTACGTGCCCGCGCGTGGATAGTTCCCGGCCCCAGCCGTGGGGGGGCGACCGCCCAGGCCCTGTGTTCGTGTCGCGGTGCCCGTGGGGCACGGACTGGAGCGGTGCTCCTGTAATGGACCCAGGTCGCGAACCCTTTGAACGACTAGGACAGGAACACTCGCGAGGGTGCTCGGCTGCCCCCCCCCCCTCGCGAGGCCTTGCATAAGAGAAATCGAGGTAGGAGAGTGAAAAGTCGAAGAACCACAAGCCAAAGACGGCAACAACTTCAATAAAACTTTGAATGAGAAGGAACAAGCCAACTGCGAAAAGCAAATGAAAAGCCGCGTCCGGCACCTAATCTAGTCTTCGACGTCTTCTCACCAGCGCGGAGCTAAGTGCTGCCACTGGGCATGGGAGGGAGCCCCAAGGCCTGAGGCTGGCGCTCCTGAGACTCTGGGGCGTGTACAGCCCCAACTCATTATTACGTGAGAGTGTCACGGGCGGCGAGCTTCACAGGCGTTGGCCTTCTTCACAGGCTCCGGGCCTTTTCCAAAACGCGACAGCTTCACAGGCATTCGCCTTCTTCACAGGCTCTGGGCCTTTTCCAAAACGCGACAGCTTCACAGGCATTCGCCTTCTTCACAGGCTCTGGGCCTTTTCCAAAACTTGACAGCTTCATAGGCATTCGCCTTCTTCACAGGCTCTGGGCCTTTTCTAGAACACGACAGCTTCACAGGTATTCGCCTTCTTCACAGGCTCTGGGCCTTTTTAGGGGTAGAACCTCCGGAGGTGCTGGAGGTTCCATGCGTTCTGGACCGGCACCCCCTCCTGAGTCTCCAAGAGCGCGGAGCCGGGCCTGGAAACATGAACAACCTTGAACGGGCCCTCCCACATGGGAGAGAGCTTGTGCAATCCCTCCCTGGAGAGAACCGCCTGAGCACGAGGTCTCCTACCTCGAGAGTTCTGGGGCGGATGTTGCGGCAGTGATATCGTCGCAGTGCTTGTTGGTACCTCGCCGCTCGCAGCGCGGCTTCTCGGCGATGTTCCTCCCCCAGCACGAGGTCCATCCCCCGCATGGCGACCTGCTGCGCCTCATCGAATGCCAGGACCCGCGCGGAGCAACGTCTGACCTCATGAGGGAGGACCGCTTCGGCTCCGTAGACCAGGAAGAACGGGGTCTCTTCAGTCGGCTTGGTCGCGGTTGTGCAGATGGACCACAACATGGCCTGAAGCTCGTCGTACCAACCTCTGCCGCAGTCCTCCAGCTTCTTCTTGAATGTCCTGGTCTTGAGGCCCCTCAGGACCTCTGCGTTGGCTCGCTCGGCCTGGCCGTTGCATCGGGGGTGCGCCACCGAAGCGTAGCATATCTGCGTTCCAAGGTTAGCACAGTATGTTTTGAAAAGGTTACTGGTGAACTGCGAACCGTTGTCCGTGATGATGCGGTTCGGCACCCCGAACTGGCTCACGATGCCCCTGATGAACTTGACCGCGGAACCCGCGGGGATGGTGTGGACGGCCTCTACTTCAGCCCACTTGGTGAACTTGTCCATGGCGACGCAGAGGTAGCGGTAGCCCCCTGGCACCCGAGGAAACGGGCCCAGGATGTCCAGCCCCCAGACTGCGAATGGCCACGAAAGGGGTATAGTCTGCAGGCCTCCTGCCGGCTGATGGATCTGCTTGGCATGGAACTGGCAGGCCTCACAAGCTTTCACTAGTTCGACGGCGTCATTGAGTGCGGTGGGCCAATAAAACCCACTGCGGAATGCCTTGCCGACGAGGGTCTGTGACGATGAATGATGTCCATAGTCTCTGCCGTGTATATCTTCCAGCATTTCCTTTCCTTGCTCCCTGGAGATGCAGCGCAGGGACACGCCGTTTGGTTGCTTCCGGTAGAGCTCTCCATCCTTGATGCAGTATGCCGTGGCCTGCCGTGCCACAAGCTCCGCTTCCTCCTCTTTCTCCGGTAGGGTCCCTTGTGTTAAGTAACTCCGGAGCTCCGTGATCCAGCATCCCTCCTGAGGTTCCATCGTCAGGAGCAGGCATGCTCCTGAGGCCGGGCCACAAGTCGCAGCTCCTGAGGCAGGTGGCTGGGGGAGCTCCTCCCGAGGCTGAGCCCTGTTTGACAATGACGGCAGGGCTGAGGGCTTGAAGAGCCGCTCCTCGAAAATGCCAGGCTCCTGAGGTAACCGCCTGGATGCCCGTTTGGCGATGTCGTCGGCCTCCTGATTGGTGCCACGGGGCACATGCTGCAACTCCAACCCCCAGAACTGCTTCTCCATCCTGCGGACCTCCGCAAGGTAGGCTTCCATGTGCTCATCTTTCGGCTCATACACCTTGTTGGAGAAATTGACAAGGAGCTGCGAATCGCCCTTGATGGTGAGGCGTTTCACCCCCAGGGCAGCTGCGGCCTTCAAGCCCGCTATTAAACCTTCATACTCCGCTATGTTGTTGGAGACCTTTTCACCTTGCTGGAAACAGAGCTGCACGGCGTAGTGGAGCTTCTCCTGAGTGGGCGATATAAGCATCGCCCCAGCCCCAGCGCCATGCCTGGAGAACGCCCCATCGAAGTACATGACCCAGCCTTCTAGCGCCTCACTTCCCGGGGAGAGGGACCGATCCTCGTCGGCCTTGAGGCCTGGTGCCTCCGTCCATTCTGCCACAAAATCCGCCAATGCTGCTCCCTTGATGACTCTGGTCGTGCTGAATTCGAGCTGAAACGCTTGCAGTTCTTTGTTCCACTCAGTGACCCTTCCAGCTGAGTTAGGGCTCCTGAGCACTCTCTCCAGGGGGTATGAAAAAACAACCTTGATGGGGTGACCCTGAAAATAGTGCCGCAGCTTGCGCGAGGCCACCAGTAGCGCGAGGAGGAGTTTTTGAGGCATGGGGTACCGTGCCCTCACATCCCGCAACACCGTGCTGATGAAGTACACCGGGTGCTCAACGAGGTTGGGTGCGTCAGTGCTGGCGGCTCCCTTCGGAGACAATGGCGCCTCTTGAGGCAATGAGACCTCCTGAGGCTGGCCATCTGGGAGAGGGGCCTCTTCCGCCTCCGGTGCACTCCTCTACGGCGGCTGATCCTCCTCAGCCGCGGTGGCGGTTTCTGTGGGCCTTCCTTGTTACTGTTTTGCCTTGTCCCGGGCTGCTGCAGCGGTTTTGATTCGACGCTCCTCTTTAACCGCCACCAGGGCTGCGCTGGCGGAGTAGGGAGTGGCGGCGAGGTAAAGCACCAGGGGTTCTTGAGGGCGCGGAGCCACCATGACCGGTGGGCTGGTCAGGTATCTCTTGAGATCCTGGAACGCCTTGTCGGCCTCTTCGGTCCACTCAAAGGGCCCCTTTTTCTTCATTAGCTGGAAGAAGGGCAGCGCTCGTTCCCCCAACTTGGAGATGAAGCGCCCTAGCGCGGTCACGCGCCCAGTGAGCTTCTGCATTTCTCTGAGGGTCTTTGGCGGGCTCATGTCTTCCACTGCCTTGACCTTTTCCGGGTTAGCCTCGATGCCTCGGTGGGACACGAGGAAACCCAAGAGCTTGCCCGAGGGGACTCCGAACACACACTTCTCTGGGTTGAGCCGTAGGTTCACTGCGTTGAGGCTCGCGAAGGTTTCCTCCAGGTCTTGTATTAGGGTCCTGGCCTCCCGAGACTTTATCACAATGTCATCGACGTAAGCTGCAGGCCCAAGGTGATGTGCATCAGCCGCTGAAAGGTCGCCCCTGCGTTATGCAGCCCGAACGGCATGCATGTGTAGAAGTAGACCCCACACAGGGTTAGGAAGGCTGTCTTTTCGACATCTTCTACCACCATATTGATCTGGTGATACCCAGAGAAGGCATCCAAGAAGCATAGCAGGATGCATTCCGCGGTGGAATCGACGATCTGGTCGATGCGGGGGAGCGGGAACGGATCTTGCGGGCATGCTTTGTTGAGGTTGGTGAAGTTGACACACATGCGCTCCTTCCCTCCCTTCTTTGGCACAATGACAGGGTTGGCCAACCAATCCGGGTATCGGACCTCGCGAATGACCCCAGCAGCTTCTAATTTGCGGGTCTCTTGGACGATGAAGGCCTGCTTTTCTATGGACTGCCGCCTGGCCTTCTGCTTCATAGGGCGCACGTTGGGGCACAGGTTCAGGTGATGCTCGATTACACTCCTAGGGATCCCTGCCAACTGGTTAGGCTCCCAAGCGAATACCTTCTTGTTTGCGCGCAGGAACCCGACCAGGACCTCCTCCTGCTCGGGATCGAGGTTGGCGCCTATGGCGAAAGTGGCGTTGGTGGACCCGTCCTCATCGACGGGTATTTGCTTGGTTTCTGCCTTGTCTTGGGTGAACAACTGTTTCTTCTTGGCGGGTGCAGCCCCTTGGGCTCGGGGGTCTCCAAGTCGGGGGGCTGTGCTGACGCCGCCGTCTTGAAGGCGAGCTTGAGCACCCGCAGCGCGTCTCCGGTGTCCCCGTGCATGTTGAGGACACCGCTGCTCTCGGGCATCTTCATGAGGTTGTACGCCGGGTGCGTCACAGCCATGAACTGGGCCAGCGCTGGGTAGCCGAGGATGGCGTTGTAGGGGAGGCCGATGGGGGCGATGTCGAAGTCGACCAGCTCCGTGCGGAAGTTGTTGTAGGTGCCGAAGGTTACTGGGAGACGGATCTGTCCCAAGGAGCTGGATGATCTGCCCCCAATGCCTGAGAAGGGCCGGCTGGGTTGCAGCCATTCCAGGGGTATGCAGAGGAGGTTGAAGGCCTCGACCGAGAGCACGTTGAGGCCCGCACCGCCATCGATGAGAGTTCTGGTGACGGCCACCTGGCAGATGGTGGGGGTGCACAGCATGGGGAGCGTACCCGAGCAGGCCGAGTTGGAGGGGTGGTCCTCCAAGCTGAAGGTCAGGCCGGCCTTGTGCGCCGCCCGGTCCGGGAGAGCCCCCTACCGCGTGGAAGCGGCGCTGACCTGGCGGATGAACGGCTTGACGTGGTGACTTGTAGGCGGCGTCTGTGAGCTGCCCAGGAGGGCCGCGACGACTGGGGGTGTTGGTGTAGCGCGATGGGCGGGGAAGAGGCTGCGGGGCTCTTCCCAAGAGGCCACGGAGGCTACCGGCAGGTGGAGCAGCCATGTGCGCGGAGCACCGGTGAGGGCCATGGGGAGCCAATTGGCCATGACCCTATTGTCACCTCCAGCTTCGAGGTTGGTCTCCTCGTACGCCAGCATGGAGGCCAGCAGATCAGTCGCGCCGCCGTAGCGCGGCGGCGTCGTTGGCTCGAACTTGTCCGGCCACCATACCCGTTGCAGGGCTCTGGCCAGGGCTCGGAGCCCCCTGGCCCCCGTGCTGGCGCCGGCGGCCGGAGCGGGCGACACGCTACTCATCGTGAGGCAGGTCGTGGCGGTGGTGGAAGGGAAAACTCCGGTGCACCCCTACCTGGCGCGCCAGATGTCGGATTTTGGGTTCTGGCAGACCCTTGAGGTTCAAACACTGGGGTGCGCACGGAGATTTCACCTCCTACCAACCTGCACCCCTCCGCCTCTCTAAGATCTAAGCTATGGAAAGAACAACACAAGAGACACAGGGTTTATACTGGTTCGGGCCACCGTTGTGGTGTAATACCCTACTCCAGTGTGTGGTGTGGTGGATTGCCTCTTGGGCTGATGATGATGAGCAATACAAGGAAGAACGGCCTCGCGAGGGTCTGTTCTTGGCTGGGGAGATGAACTTCTGGGAGGAGTCCAGTCACCCTTCTCTCTCTCTCTTCTCGATTGTTGATCTCGATCTCCCCCCTCCCTGATCCTATGGGTGGCTGGTCCTATTTATAGAGGCCCTGGTCCTCTTCCCAAATATCGAGCGGGAAGGGAGCCAACAATGGCGGGCTAATTTGAAGGGGGGCAGCTAGTACTAGTTATCCTGACAAAAGTAGTCTTCGCCTGCACAAAGCTCTGGTGGTGACGCCGTCTTGGGCTCCATGATGACCTCCTCCTGGATTGATACCTTGTTCCCTCAAAAACTGAGGGAAATACTTTACGCTACTTTGCCTCGCATCATCCCTTCCTCTTCGGGGACTCCCTTCCACCAAAGGGGAAAGGAGGACACTGCGCGGGCTGGCGCCCTTGGTCGTCATGGCTTGCGTCACGGGCACCCCCGACAACGTGCCATTTCTGGCGCCGTTGCCGGGGAGGTCTATGCAAAAGTCAACATACCAAGTACCGATCACATACACTTATCTCCCACATTACATTATTTGCCATTTGCCTCTCGTTTTCCTCTCCCCCACTTCACCCGTGCCGTTTTATTCGCCCTCTCTCTCTCTATCCTCCATCTCTTTCTCCGTTTGCCTCTTTTTGCCCGCTTGCTTTTTGTTTGCTTGTGTTTTAGTTTGTTTGCTTGTCGTTATGGCTAGTCCCTTATCTTCTCCGTTATCTCCCGAGAATGAAATTCTAAATTATAAGCAAAGGGAGGGAGAAAATCTAAAAGATGCTTGGTATAGAATTTGCAATGCTCAAAATATATCTACTAGGAAGCAATCTACTTCCGTTCTTCTTCGCAATTTTTATGTAGGCATTACTCCTTGGCACTGTTATGTTCTTGATACTATTATCGAAGGGAATTTTTTGGGTAGCCATACTTTTTATTCTTATAATGCTATGTTAGATTTGTTTGGCTCACCTCCTCTCTTGGTTAATGGAACTATATTAAATTTGGAGCATGTAATGCGAAGGCTTGAAATTATTGAAAATAAGGTTGCTACTGTAGAGTTAATTGAAAATTTGGATAAAAAGATCCACAGCCGAATCTCTCAATATGGATCTAAAGTAGGAGTTACTTTGAAAGATATTAAAGAAAGGAACCCATAGTTAATGAGAAAATAAATCATGATTCCACTAGGATCGATAAACTTGAGGGTATTATCACCAACTTGGGAACCTCTTTTTCTTCCGTAAAGAATACTCCAAGTTCTTCCACTAAAATTGCCAAGCTTATGTACGTTCCTAAAAATAAGGGTGAATCCTCTACTAAGGATGCGGATCTCAAATCTATAAGTATTCACCCCAATGTTTTTGCTATCATTAAGGAACCATGTGTTACAAATGAACTTTTAGATCTTCTGCCTAGAAGTTTGATAATTAATAAAAAGAAAGAAATTCCTAAAGATGGTAGATGCCTCATTGAAGAATTTCCCACCAAAGATGGCAATACCTAGATCTATTCTTGCTTGTTATGCCTAGCTAGGGGCGTTAAACGATAGCGCTTATTGGGAGGCAACCCAATTTTATTTTTATTTCTTTCCTTTTGCTCCTGTTTAGCAATAAATAATTTATCTATCCTCTGTTTTTTTTTGTTTAATTAGTGTTTGTGCCAAGGAGAACCGTTGGGAAGACTTGGGGAAAGTCTTGTTGAACTTGCTGTAAAACACAGAAACTTTAGCGCTCATGAGAACTACTGCCATTTTTATTTGGAAAGTGCTATTTAGTTAATTCTTTTCGAATATGATTAATAGATAAATTCCGCACGTCCAGCAATTTATTTTAGAATTTTTGGGGTTCCAGATCTTATGCTAGCTCTAGATTACTACAGACAGTTCTGTTTTTGACAGATTCTGTTTTTCGTGTGTTGTTTGCTTATTTTGATGAATCTATGGCTAGTAAAATAGTTTATAAACCATAGATAAGTTGGAATACAGTATGTATAACACCAATATAAATAAAGAATGAGTTGATTACAGTAACTTGAAGTGGTTTTTTTTTCTTTCGCTAACGGAGCTCACGAGATTTTCTACTTTAAGTTTTGTGTTGTGAAGTTTTCAAGTTTTGGGTAAAGATTTGATGGATTATGGAACAAGGAGTGGCAAGAGACTAAGCTTGGGGATGCCCATGGCACCCCCAAGATGATCTAAGGACACCTAAAAGCCAAAGCTTGGGGATGCCCCGGAAGGCATCCCCTCTTTTGTCTACTTCTATCGGTAACTTTACTTGGAGCTATATTTTTATTCGCCACATGATATGTGTTTTGCTTGGAGCGTCTTGTATTATTTGAGTCTTTGCTCGTTAGTTTACCACAAGCATCCTTTCTGTACACACCTTTTGAGAGAGCCATACATGATTTGGAATTTGTCAGAATACTCTATGTGCTTTGCTTATATCTTTTGAGTTATATAATTTTGCTCTAGTGCTTCACTTATATATTTTAGAGCACGGTGGTGGATTTGTTTTATAGAAACTATTGATCTCTCATGCTTCACTTAGATTATTTTGAGAGTCTTAAGTAGCATGGTAATTTGCTTAAAATCCTAATATGCTTGGTATACAAGATTAATAATAAAACTTTCTTATGAGTGTGTTGAATACTATCATAAGTTTGATGCTTGATAATTGTTTTGAGATATGGAGATGGTGACATTAAAGTCATGCTAGTTGAGTAGTTGTGAATTTGAGAAATACTTGTGTTGAAGCTTGTGATTCCCGTAGCATGCATGTATGGTGAACCGTTATGTGATGAAGTCGGAGCATGATTTATTTATTTATTGTCTTCCTTATGAGTGGCGGTCGGGGACGAGCGATGGTCTTTTCCTACCAATCTATCCCCCTAGGAGCATGCATGTAATTCTTTGCTTTAATAAACTTATAGATTTTTGCAATAAATATATGAGTTCTTTATGACTAATGTTGAGTCCAAGGATTATACGCACTTTTCTCACCCTTCCACCTTTGCTAGCCTCTCTAATACCGCGCACCTTTCGCCGGTATCATACACCCACCATATACCTTCCTCAAAACAGCCACCATACCTACCTATTATGGCATTTCCATAGCCATTCCGAGATATATTGCCATGCAACTTTCCACCGTTCCATTTATTATGACACACTCCATCATTGTCATATTGCTTAGCATGATCATGTAGTCGACATCGTATTTGTGGGAAAGCCACCGTTCATAATTCTTTCATACATGTCACTCATGAGTCATTGCATATCCCGGTACACCGTCGGAGGCATTCGTATAGAGTCATATTTTGTTCTAAGTATCGAGAGTTGTAATTGTTGAGTTGTAAGAAAAATAAAAGTGTGATGATCATCATTATTAGAGCATTGTCCCAGTGAGGAAAGGATGATGGAGACTATGATTCCCCCACAAGTCGGGATGAGACTGCAGATGAAAAAAAAGAGAGAAAAAAAAGAGGCCATAAAAAAAGAGAAAAGGCCCAAATAAAAAAATATGAGAGAAAAAGAGAGAAGGGACAATGTTACTATCCTTTTACCACACTTGTGCTTCAAAGTAGCACCATGATCTTCATAGTAGAGAGTCTCTCATGTTATCACTTTCATATACTAGTGGGAATATTTCACTATAGAACTTGGCTTGTATATTCCAATGATGGGCTTCCTCAAAATGCCCTAGGTCTTCATGAGCAAGCAAGTTGGATGCACACCCACTTAGTTTCTTTTTTAAGCTTTCATACACTTATAGCTCTAGTGCATCCATTGCATGGCAATCCTTACTCACTCACATTGATATATATTGATGGGCATCTCCATAGCCCGTTGATACGCCTAGTTGATGTGGGACTATCTTCTCCCTTTTTGGTCTTCTCTAGAACCACCACTCTATTACACCTATAGTGCTATATCCATGGCTCATGCTCATGTATTGCGTGAAGATTGAAACAATTTTGAGAATGTCAAAAGTATGAAACAATTGCTTGGCTTGTCATCGGGGTTGTGCATGATTTAAATATTTTATGTGGTGAAGATAGAGCATAGCCAGACTATATAATTTTGTAGGGATAACTTTCTTTAGCCATGTTATTTTGAGAAGACATAATTGCTTTGTTAGTATGCTTGAAGTATTATTATTTTTATGTCAATATGAACTTTTGTATTGAATCCTTCGGATCTGAATATTGATACCACAATTAAGAAGAATTACATTAAAATTATGCTAAGTAGCACTCCGCATCAAAAATTCTATTTTTATCATTTACCTACTCGAGGACGAGCAGGAAATATGCTTGGGGATGCTTGATACGTCTCCAACGTATCTATAATTTTTCATTATTCCATGCTATATTATCTACTGTTTTGGACATTATTGGGCTTTTTTATTTTTGGTACTAACCTATTAACCGGAGGCCCAGCCCAGAATTGCTATTTTTTGCCTGTTTTAGGGTTTTGAAGAAAAGGGATATCAAACGGAGTCCAAACGGAATGAAACCATCGGGAACGTGATTTTCTCAACGAACAAGACACGGGAGACTTGGACCCTACGTCAAGAAAGGAAACAGGAGGCCACGAGGTAGGGGGGCGCGCCTACCCTCCTCCCCCCCAGGCGCGCCCTCCACCCTCGTGGGCGCCATGTTGCTCCATCGACATACTCCTTCCTCCTATATATACCTACGTACCCCCAAACGATAAGATACGGAGCCAAAACCCTAATTCCAGCGCCGTAACTTTCGGTATCCATGAGATCCCATCTTGGGGCCTGTTCCGGAGCTCCGCCGGAGGGGGCATCGATCACGGAGGGCTTCTACATCAACACCATAGCCTCTCCGATGAAGTGTGAGTAGTTTACCTCAAACCTACGGGCCCATAGTTAGTAGCTAGATGGGTATTTCTCTCTTTTTGGATCTCAATACAATGTTCTCCCCATCTCTTGTTGAGAACTATTCGATGTAATATTCTTTTTGCGGTGTGTTTGTTGAGACCGATGAATTGTGGGTTTATGATCAAGTCTATCTATGAATAATATTTGAATCTTCTCTGAATCCTTTTATGTATGATTGGTTATCTTTGCAAGTCTCTTCGAATTATCAGTTTGGTTTCGCCTGCTAGATTGACCTTTCTTGCAATGGGAGAAGTGCTTAGCTTTGGGTTCAATCTTGCGGTGTCCTTTCCCAGTGACAGTAGGGGTAGCAAGGCACGTATTGTATTGTTGCCATCGAGGATAACAAGATGGGGTTTTCTTCATATTTCATGAGTCTATCCCTCTACATCATGTCATCTTGCTTAAGGCGTTACTCTGTTTTAACTTAATACCCTAGATGCATGCTCGATAGCGGTCGATGAGTGGAGTAATAGTAGTAGATGCAGGCAGGAGTCGGTCTACTTGTCTCGGACGTGATGCCTATATACATGATCATACATAGATATTCTCATAACTATGCTCAGTTCTGTCAATTGCTCAACAGTAATTTGTTCACCCACCGTAGAATACTTATGCTCTCAAGAGAAGCCACTAGTGAACCCTATTGCCCCCGGGTCTATCTTTATCATATTAATCTCCTACCACTTAGTTATTTCCTTTGCTATTTAATTTGCCTTTATTTTACTTTGCATCTTTTAGCATAAAAATACCAAAAATATTATCTTATCATATCTATCAGATCTCACTCTCGTAAGTGGCCTTATAGGGATTGACAACCCCTATTTGTGTTGGTTGTGAGGATTTATTTGTTTTGTGCAGGTACGAGGGACTCGCGCGTAGCCTCCTACTGGATTGATACCTTGGTTCTCAAAAACTGAGGGAAATACTTATGCTACTTTGCTGCATCATCCCTTCCTCTTCGGGGAAAACCAACTCAGTGCTCAAGAGGTAGCATGGCCCTTTGAGTTTTAGTGGGAGGTACTTGATGGCATGTAGATCGTCACCATGGGCCATGTGGATGTGGAGGAGGAAATCTTCAATCCATACCGCGGGGTCTATTGTACCATCATATGATTCAATATTCACGGGTTTAAACCCTTCTGGGAATTCATGATCCATTACTTCATCGGTGAAGCATAGGGGGTGTGCGGCGCCTCTATGCTGGGCTATGTCAGATGCACTTCATACGAGTCTTGTCTGCTGTATTCAGCCCGGCCGGATTTGCTTTTAGTATATCCGGTGTGACTGTCGTCGTCACGCGTTGGGGCGCGCCCCCGTGATCCGTAGATCGATCTTGTATGTCCCGCTTTGTTTTCCAATACGTCCTGCGTGTAGCCCCGGGCCTTGGTGTTTTTGTTTGACTGGCAATGGGGTGCGGGCTGGACTTCGAGCTGATGTCGCTTTGTCTCGGCCACGAGGTGGCCGGTCAGCCGCATCATACGCTGGTAGTGTAGGCTTTAATGCTTCCTCCTTGAGTTGGGGTAGCAACCTGCGCTTTGGGTAACTTTTGGTTGGGCATTCGAGTTTGTATTCCTCGGCTGCCAGGACCTCGGTCCATCTATCCACTAGCAGATCTTGATCAGCTTGAAGTTGCTGCTGCTTTTTCTTCAGGTTTTTTGCTGTAGCTATAAGCCGGCGCTTGAAGCGCTCCTGCTCGACGGGATCCTCAGGCACGATGAATTCTTCGTCGCCGAGGCTCACCTCGTCTTCGGAGAGGGGCATGTAATTGTCATCCTCTGATTCTCCGTCTATCGCCTGTTCCTTAGGGCTAGCTTGCCCATCCTCCCACTTCAAGCCTGGCTGGAGGGGATTGTCTTCATCTTCGACACTATCCGAAGTGTTATTGACTCTTGTGCCGGTATCGCTGCTTTTGCTATGGTGGGGCTTAGAGCGGTGCGGATGACGTCGGTGCTTAGATTGCTTCTCGAGGGGATTATCCTCCGTTGCCTTATTGCCATCGCTTTCCTTTGGGGTGTCCACCATATATATATATATCATATGATGAGGTGGCTGTCCAGCACCCTATGGGTGGTGCTTCTTGTTCTTCTCCAGCATCGTCGTCCATACCGTCGATGTCTTTGGAGCCGAAATCAAGCATGTCGGTTAAGTCGTCGATAGTGGCTATTAAGTGGGTAGTGGGTGGGGAATGAGTTTCTTCGTCGTCCGCTTCCCACTCAAACCGGACATAGTTCGGCCAAGGGCCTCCTGACAAGGAGAGAGACCTCAATGAATCTAGCACAATACCCAAGGGCGAGTGCTGAAAAATATCCGCGGAGGTAAACTCCATGATCGGTACCCAATCAGATTAGATAGGCACGGACACAGGCGGTTCGGAGCCTGTGGCTAGGGACAAATCCAAGAGTCCGGTAACACATGTCTCATAGGAGGTGAAGTCAGTATTCGGCTCTATCGCCGCTGAGTGTGTGGCCTCCATGGCGGGGTCCATCCACCCGTCCTCGGACGGCACGATCTGCTCCGGATTGAGGGCCGGAGTAGCCACAGGTGTGATCTCCCGAACACTGTCCGACGGCAGAGCTAAGTCATGATCGTCGTGACTGTGCAGCGCACCTGACATGGGCTCGAATCCGTCGAAGATCAAGTCTCCGCGGACGTCAGCAGTATAGTTCAAGTTTCCAAACCTGGCCTGATGGCCAGGGGCGTAGCTCTCGATCTGCTCTAGATGGCCAAGCGAGTTGGCCCGCAGTATGAAGCCGCCGATTACGTAGATTTGTCCGTGGCGAAAAACCTCACCATGGACCGCATCATTGCCGATGATAGAAGGAGCCATCAAGCCTTTATGTGACGGCACAGTGGAAATCTCAATGAAAGCACCAATGTCGGTGTCAAAACCGGTGGATCTCGGGTAGGGGGTCCCGAACTGTGCGTATAAGGCTGATGGTAACAGGAGGCGGGGTACACAATGTTTACCCAGGTTCGGGCCCTCTCGATGGAGGTAATACCCTACTTCCTGGTTGATTGATCTTGATGATATGAGTATTACAATAGTTGATCTACCACAAGATCGTAGAGGCTAAACCCGAGAAGCTAGCCTATGATTATGATTGTTGTTGTCCTACGGACTAAACCCTCCGGTTTATATAGACACCGGTGGGGGCTAGGTTACACATAGTGGGTTACAAGGGAGGAGATCTACATATTCGAATTGCCAAGCTTGCCTTCCACGCAAAGGAGAGTCCCACCCGGACACGGGACGAAGTCTTCAATCTTGTATCCTCATAGTCTAACAGTCCGGCCGAAGTATATTGTCCGGCTGTCCGAGGACCCCCTAATCCAGGACTCCCTCACCCGCCGACCAAGATGAAGCTGAAAAAGTAGCCTGGAGGGCCAGTATGTATCTGCTTGTCGATGACACTCTATACATAAGCAGGCCCAATGGTGCGAAATTGAAGTGTGTCTGCTGGGAAGATGGAGAGGAACTGCTGGCTGAGATTCACAAAGGAATGTGCGGCTCACACACTAGATCAAGGGAATCAGTTGGGAAAGCATTTCGGCAAGGATTCTATTGGCCGACAGCCCTCCAAGATGCGGTCGAGCTCGTCACGACATGTGAAGCCTGTCAGTTCCATTCCAAGAGAACACACCTGCCTGCCCAAGCCCTTCAGACAATCCCTTCATCATGGCCATTTTCGGTCTGGGGGCTCGATATCCTCGGCCCCTTCCCCCGAGCAATCGGGGGCTTTGAATTCTTGTTCATCGCTATCAACAAGTTTACAGTGGCCGGAAGTGACTGCTGTGAGAAAGGTGACTCCTTAGTCAGCTATCAAGTTCTTGAAAGAATTGGTGTGTCATTTTGGAGTTCTTGCAAGGATCATCACCGATAATGGTACCCAATTCACGAGCCATGCCTTCATGCAATATGTCCGTACCCTCGGATGCAAGATCTCGTTCGTGTCCGTGGCACACCCCCGGAGCAATGGACAAGCAGAGAGGGTGAACACTTAAGTGTTGCATGGACTCAAGACAAGAACTTTCGATATGCTATAGAAGCACGGCAGGCGGTGGATCGAGGAGCTACCGGTAGTTCTCTGGTCCCTCAGAACGACACCTAATCGAGCTACCAGGTAGACTCCCTTCTCCGTGGTCTATGGGGCAGAAGCAGTTATCCCCACAAGAACTCATTTATGGGTCTCCTCGAGTGCTTGCCTACGATGAAGTAGTGCAATATCAGCACCAATGTGACGATGCTGTGCTACTCAAGGAGAACCGTCTCCGGGCTGCTACGCATGTTGCATGCTACCAGCAAGCCATGCCTCGCTATTACAGCCGCAGGGTTCATGCCCGGTGTTTTGAGGAAGGTGACCTTGTCCTTAGGCGCGTTCAGTCTGCCAAGGGTACAAAAAACTATCACTAAAGTGGGAAGGCCCTTACCGGGTGGTACGAGTCACCAGACCCAGCACAGTCTGTCAAGAGACCGGAGATGGCACTCAGTTGCAAAACTCATGGAATATTGAGCATTTCCACAAGTACTACCCTTTTGTACAGCCCTTGCCTCAGCTGCGTGTAACCCCTTGTACAAAGCGGGGGCGATAACCACGTGCAAGAGAAAATAAAGAAGCGTTGTAGAGGGGGGCCCCAACAAAGATTGCATGCATGCATGAGCACACCAAGATCACTGCATAAACATCTCATGAACATTTGCATATGCATATATATAGGATAGCATCCTGCATTCATTGTCATCTATATGAAATTTCAGGTTCCTGCCATGAACTTGGCTTCGACAAAGGGCAAGAAGATTGCATGACACGGTGATCCCCGACAAGCCAAACAGACAAGTTTTATCTCTTGTCCATTAGTGTTCTATAAATCTATAACTTTGCATCAGAAAACCTCGCCCTCCTTTGAAACTTAGGTGCTCCTGTTCACGACTCGAACGTTGTTTCGGTCAGGATGGTCGTAGTTGCCTTTGGTAAAAAGGGGGAGCTGGCAGGAGGGTTGGCCCCTTTGTCTGTTCCCCGGCCGATGTAGCTCTCTTGCAGACAAAGAGGGTGCCGGTAGGATATCCTGCCGGGGAAAACTCGTTTATTTACATTGAAGAGGCGTTCCACCTCTGCACGGTCATACACATGCACGGGTTCCCGGTAGAGTTCATCTTTTTCATTCATATGTTGATACAAGTACAAGCATTACAGAACACAAAGATGGACTCGGGAGATTACAATATTTTAATTAAAATTTGGTGATTACCTACAAGTTTAATGTTGACAAAAGATAAGTATCCTATAACCCCTGTTTTCCTTTCTCTACTCCTCCTCCCCAGGAAACTGGCACAAGAGGGAAAGGAGAATAAAAGGAGCATTTAGGAGAAGACGGCGATGAAAGGTCGGCAGAGCAGGCATCCACCACCGTCCGCAGATGACGTACCCTCGGGAGCTGCACAAGGTGATGAGCAAAACCCTTCGCCCTCTCGGACACAAAAAAGGGAAGGGGCCAAAACTGTCACAGCATGGCCCACAACGGGCATACAACGCTGCCGTCGCCCCACCTTTGTAGGCAGGATGGCGCGCCCCTCATCGACAACAACCTCGAGGCCTCCAGAGGGGTGATGCTGAGGTTACCAGTGATCTCCAGCCTCGTGTCCTGGCCGAGACTTGAAGGTATCAAGAGATTCGCCACACCATGAACCAGGCTCACTCCCCAAGCATCAACACCAGCATGGGGCAATAATCGCCCCAAGCATGATCCTGGGGGCTGGTCCCAGGCTCTTCTCTTCGGCATCACCGATAGAAGCAGAAAACAAAGGAAGTAGAGGAGGAATGCGTAGGTGGATGACTCCATCCTCCTCTGCCCCTCCCTTTTATAGGACGGGCGAAGGAGGGCAGGTGCTCCATCAATGGGCGGCCACCGTACCCCTCCACCAATTCAAGGCGAGCGGGCCCTCTCCAATATACTCTCCTGCACCACTCGCCTTCGTTACCTACCCCACGTGATGCATGCAGCATCCCTGGCCATGGATAAGAGCGCACAGTCAGAAGAGTAAATTGGCGGTTTCTACTCCGTGCGATAAAGTCATTCACGGGCCATTAGTGGAGCGGCCCCACCACTATCGGCTTTATGCCACGCGCGGGGAACCTGGAAACTGGCCCGAAATCAAGGCTAATGAAGCAACAGTGGAAATCTCAAGGGGCCAACCCCTTCAGCAACCCTGCCTATGCACTTATTAGGTCCTAGCCCGATGACGCTCAGCAGCGCATTCGGGCAAGCTCGGGGGCTTCTGTTGGTGCAACAGACCCTGGGTCCATTGCCCAGATTGTGCACAGGCACAAGAACAAACTTGAAGCATCAACTGGAGTAAGAGATTGAAGGACCAACAGATTTGAAGAACCAACATGCGGCTTAGAGGGAGCAATACCAGGTCAGAGGAGCAATATATCGGCAAGAGAAGGGCCTCCCTTGCCGGGCAGGCAAGCCCGACAAGGGGCAAGGCCACCACCAGAAGAAAGCAACCAAGGCGCTCCTCCATGGCCTTCCGGGGCTCGCGGAGGAAAAATCACCCCAGCAACCACTCAGGCGCGACCCATGTCGTTAATCAGTGCGGTGCCAAGCCGCAAGGTGATTAAGTGGCAGCCATTCTGTCAGGACCCCGATCCTAAGTCACACCGTTCTAGAATGTAACACATCATATCACTTTGTGGCCTCACGCACGGTATTCCCAAGGGTGCCACCTGACCTGGCCCGAGACCGTTTGCGCCTTTTGGCTCACGTATATGATAATGTCGCTAGCATCCATATGACAGAGAACTCGGGCCGACATGACTAGTCAGAAACCCGAAGTGGCACTAACTTATAGGGACAGGCATACATGACCCAGCAACGAACGTGTCGGTCATCAACGAGTGAATCCGGGCTGTAGCGGGCTAACAGGACTCCGATAGACACCGTCTGACATTTCCCCGAAGGGACAGACACAGGAACGAAGAGGACACATGCCGGCCAGCCTAAGTGTTCCGGAGTAGTAGCAAGCTACCATGGCTCAGTGGAAGCACTAGGAGACATGTAAGTGCATCTAGTGCCACCCCTAGTTGATTTCGGAGTATTGACGACAAACCTGGTTGAGGGACTAATGTGTTTGTGAGAATTGCAGGATAACACAGGTAGTTGTACCTCATTGATTCGGTTTACCTACCGAAGATGGCCCCTAAAAATGTGTGAAGACATTGAAGATAATGGTGGTATGTGAAGATATTCACATTCAAGACGATGACATGAGAAGATATCGCATGAAGTCTTTGGAGCGCGAAGACATAGTTGTTTCGCAGTTTCATTTTCTTCTTTGTTGGGTGAGAGGAACCACCATACTGTTAAGTGGGGTCCAAGTGAACAAAGTCAGAGTGACTAAAGTGATTCTCAACCAAATCCTATGTCTTCAAGTGAAGACAATGAGAGCAAATCTTATCCAAAGCTGGATGAGTCAACTTTACTTGTAGCCCAAGTCAAGCTGCTGCGTGTGTTTGAAATCTGACCATTGGAACACCTGTCAGTTCCTTAGTGACCCAGGGTCATTTCGGACAAATCAGGTCGAGTTGCCTAGTGGCTATAAATAGCCCAACCCCTACACCATAAATTGGTGGCTGCTCAGAGTTAGTGAATGGCTTCTATCGTTTGAGAGCAACCCACCTCCAAAGCATTTGAGAGAGAGATCCTTGCGAGGACAAAGCCCAAAACACCTAGAGCCCAAAGAGTGTTTGGCATCACTGGAGTCTTTCTGTCCGCGTGATCTAAAGACTTGTTACACTTGAGGACTATGAATCCACCACCCGGTTAGGTGTCA
Organism: Triticum urartu; assembly: GCF_003073215.2. NCBI lineage: Eukaryota > Viridiplantae > Streptophyta > Magnoliopsida > Poales > Poaceae > Triticum > Triticum urartu. The sequence continues at coordinate 530,929,223 of NC_053024.1, forward strand.
CATTCTGTGCATCCAAGAGTCATTGTGGATTGCCGGTGAACGAAGTCTGTGAAGGTTTGGAAGTCTACCTTGAAGACTTACCAGAGTGATTGGGCAGGGACTAAGTGCCCTTAGCTCAAGCGGAACAAGGTGAAGACGCATTCTTCTGAGTTGAATCTCAGCCTCCCAAACTAGACATACAGTTGTCACAGCAATTGGAACTGGTCCAACAAATCCTTTCTCTTCACCAAGCAACTGGTTCTATCTCTTCCTTCTTTTTACTTACAATTTGTCTTTGTGAAGTCATTGCCTGCTTGCATTATCTGTTTGACTTCACTTTGTGACCACTTGTTCTGATTGGCTTCATACTATCTTCCATCCTGATCCATACTACCTAGCTGCTAATAGTCTTTGTGCTTTCACTTCATTAAATACTTGACTATGGCTTGCCATGTGTAGTCTACCTTCCGTTGCATCTTAATAGGTTCATTTCTATCGTTTGTCTTCGAAACTTCCATGTTTTGAAGACTTCCATAAAAATCGCTTATTCACGCCCCCTCTAGTCGATAACTAGCACTTCCAATTGGTATCAGAGCAAGGTACTCCCTTGTTCTGTGTGATTTGGTTTAACCACCTGGAGTTTTAGCTATGTCGACAGCAGGGATAATCAAAGTCTCTGCTGCGTGCCCTGTCTTTGATGGCACTGATTACCCCTACTAGAAGAATAAGATGCGCATGCATCTTGAAGCCATTGATGTCGATGTATGGTATGTCGTCAAGAACGGCGTTCCCAAGACTGGTGAAGGTGTCACCCCTGCTGATGTCAAGAAGTTCATTCAACTGGATTCTACTGCCAAGAACATCATCTGTGGTCATCTAACCAAAGGATAGTATGGCCGTGTGAGTGCTCTGGAAACGTCGAACCTAGTCTGGGACTGGCTCTCCAAGGTCAACGAAGGCATCTCAACCCATAGAGATCAAAGGATCAGTGTCCTTCGCAACCTCTTCAACCGCTTCAAGAGAAACGACAATGAGAATGTTCAACTCATGTTTAATCGCCTCACTGACATCACAAATAAGCTTCATGCTCTCGGTGCCACTAAGATCACCAAGCATGAAATCGTCAAGAGACTCCTGAGATCGCTTGACAGCTCGTTTGACAGCCTAGCCCTGATGATTCAAGAATGCCCTAACTTCAAGACACTCGATCCGTCTGACATACTTGAGAGGCTCAACACACATGAGTTTCAGCTATCTGAGAAAAGAGATATCTATGGTCCCAACTATGGCCGAACTCGCACTTTGAAGGCAAAGGTTGTTTACTCATGTGAAGAAGAATCTGACTGCAGTTCTGGTGATCCTAAAGACATTGGAAAGGAGCTTGCTATGCTTGTGAAGAAGTTCCAGAAATTCACCAAGAAGAAAGGCTTCAGAAAGTCTTCAAGATCCAACTCAAGAAATGATGAAGCTTCTACTCATGACCACAAGAAGAGAACATGCCACAAGTGCAAGAAACCTAGTCACTACATCTCTGAGTGTTCGCAGTGGGACAATGAAAAATACAACAAGAAGAAGAGCAAGGAATATGATTACGATGACAAGAAGAAGAAGAAATCCTCAAAGTCTTCTTCCAAGTCTTCATCAAAGTCTTCATCACACAAGAAGAGCTCATCTGGCAAGGCTCGTGCTTTTGTTGGCAAGGAGATGGATTCAGAGGAGGAGTCTGCTTCTGAGGAGGCGGAGGTGGAGTCTGAGGAGGAGTCCGACTCTGGCGTTGCAAGTCTGGCTCTAGCTATAGCCTACGTTTCCAAGTCCATCTTCAACACTGAAGACAATGTCTCCGTCACCTACGATGATGCTAATGACAAGGACGACTCCGCTCCCACCTACTACTTCATGGCACATGGTGCCAAGGTAAACTCACGCGATGCTTACTTTCAAACAACAAGCGAAGATGACTCTGATTGTGAATCCAAACCAAGCAACAAAACACTTGCTAAAATTGCAACTGAACAATATAAAGCTATGGAACATATTCAAAAACCGTTAGTCAAAAGTGATGACCTGTTGGACGCGGAAATGACCCGACCCCAGTCCTTAATTGAAGACATTAAAATCTTCATGTTAGGTATGAGGAACTTGAAAGTCATCATGAAACGCTCTCCACAACTCATGAAAAGCTTTCCTATGATTATCTTCAAAGGAAGCAAGAACTTGATAAATTGAGAGCAGTTCATGAAGATCTTCAAAAAGAAAACGAGTCACTTCACGCTCAACAGATCAGTCCTGCTTAGGAAGGATTTGAACCACCATGTCTAAAATGCCTTGAGCGTGATAACGCTACTTCTGTTGCTGAATGTTCTACTGCTGCTACTGTTGCAATATCTTCAACTATTGATGTGGTAACTAACCCCTCTGCTGAGGATGCCACTGCTATTTCTGATGAAAATGCTAGGTTGAAGACATTGCTTGAGACAGGGATGTACAAAAGTCTCAATGGGCATCAGACACTATGTGATGTCCTCAAAAAGCAGATTCTGAACCGAAACCCTAGGAAAAAGGGTGTTGGGTTCGAGAGGAAAATGAATGTTGATGGTTCTTACTAGAAGCCTGAGCAGTACCCCAAAACCACATGGGTTGCTGCAAAGGAACCTTCAGTGGATCCATCCACCCTATCTGGCTTCACTTGTGCTAACCCTATTATCACTTATGAATCCTTTGATGCAAACTATAAACTGTTTAAGAATCAGAATGGTGAAGTGTTTGCTAGGTATATTGGTACTAACTGCAGGAATGGGACACCTATGAAGAAAATTCGGGTGCCCAAAAGGTGTCTGGAGAATATTCCTGTGAATGTTGTCATGACACCACAAGGGAAGAAGACAAACCCCAGACCAAAGGCTTCATACAGACACATGACTCACCTGAGTCACCCTAATGCCAATGTTTTATAGGAAAATCATAATAAAACTTATGAATATGGGCGCGTATCATCAAACCGCTATGTTCATAAGACTAAGAACTACTCTACTTATTCATATGAGTACTATTCTCCTCCTGCAAGGCTATTTGCTAGGGCTCCAAAGCCAAAGTTCTCAGATGCTGCACTTAGACTCATTGCTTCTAAGCCACCCCTGAAGATGTGGGTGGCTAAGAAAAATTGACTCTATTTTGCAGGGAAAGGTCTCCAGCCGGAAATCAAAGGCGTCAGAAACTATTGCTGGGGACCTAAAACATCTTGTTGGGCGCACGACAAAATGCCCAAATGGTCTCACTATGTATTTCGTTCATGAATTGCTTGCCATTCATCCTATCAGTTCTAATCTTGATCTGATCTTTGATAATCTTCTTGTGCGTCAAATGTTTATGCTTCACAATACTCTTGGTGAAGCCTATCCCCCTAACTGTACTGTAGGGTATGACACCTCATGCTTCAGAAAGGATTATGGACAGTGGATGCACTAATCATATGACTGGTGATCGAAGTCTTCTCATGGACTCAACCTTGCGTCCATCTGACAAGAGTCACATCACATTTGCTGACACTTGTAAAAGCAAGTATTGGGTCTAGGTAGAGTTGCAATCTCAAGGAATCAACACATGGATAAAATGATGCTTGTTGAATCCCTTGGCTTCAACTTAATGTCTGTCTCAATGCTTTGAGATTTGAACATGATTGTGATATTTGGAAAATATCGTTTCCTTGTTCTAATGGAATCTAACAAGTCTCTAGTCTTTGAAGGGTATCAGAAAGATGATTTGTACATGGTAGATTTCTCAGCAGGACCACAGTTTGCCGCATGTCTTCTTGCAAAAGGTTTAGAGTGATGGCTCTGGCATCGGAGGCTAGGGCATGCTGGCGTGAGGAACTTGCATACTCTCACAAAGAAGAGGAATGTCATAGGCATCGAGGGCGTCAAGTTCAAGAAGGATCACTTATGCGGTGCCTGCGAAGCTGGAAAGATGACGAGGGCCAAGCATCCCTCGAAGACAATCATGACAACAACTCAACCCTTCGAACTGCTACACATGGACCTATTCGGTCCTACTCACTACTCTACTCTCACTACTACTGCTTGTCTCTATGGCTTCATCATTGTTGATGATTATTCAAGATATACATCGATGCACATAATCCTCTACAAGACTGAAGTGCAGGATGTCTTCAAACGCTTCGCCAACCGTGCCATGAACAACTATGGCGTCAAGATCAAGCATATCAGAAGTGACAATGGCATAGAGTTCAAGAACACCGGCCTCGACCTTTACCTAGATACATTGGGCATCACTCATGAGTTCTCAGCTCCGTACACACCTCAGCAAAATGGCATCGTGGAGCACAAGGACGGAACACTCATTAAGATGGCTCGGACGATGCTTGATGAATAGAAGACTCCAAGAAAGTTCTGGCCTGAAGCTATTGATACTGCATGCCATGTCATCAACCGTGTTTATCTTCACAAGCTTCTGAAGAAGACATCCTATGAACTCCTTACTAGTAAGAAGCCAAATTTCAGTTACTTCAGAGTATTTGGTGCTAGGTGCCGGATCGAGGATCCACATCACACTTCAAAATTTGCACCGAAAGCACATGAAGGTTTTATGCTTGGTTACGGAAAGGATTCACACTCCTATAGAGTCTTAAACCTCTTTCACTATAAAGTGGTTGAAACTGTGGATGTGCGGTTCGATGAGACTAACGGCTCGCAAAGAGAGCACCTGCCAAATGTGCTAGATGAAGTTCCACCTAGTGAATCCATCAAGCTTATGGGAACTAGAGAAATCATACCGTCTGAAGCTCAGGATGAAGAGGAACTTATCATTTCTGCACCTAATCAACCTGAAGACAATGCTCAGCCTGAAGACAATCCTCCTAATGATGACAATGATCAGCAAGAGCAAAATCTTCGTCGAGTTCATCCTCGTGTTGCAAATGAAGTACAGATTGAGAAGATAATTGATAGCATCAATGCACCTGGTCCACTCACTCATTCAAGAGCAACACAGCTAGCAAATTTCTGTGGGCACTTTGCATTTGTCTCAATATCTGAACCCAAGAAAGTTGTTGAAGCCTTCACGGAACCTGAATGGATTCAAGCTATGCAAGAAGAGCTTCAACAGTTGGAGATGAACAATTTGTGGGAATTGGTCAAGCATCCTGATCCTTGTAAACACAATATCATAGGCACCAAATGGATATATTGCAACAAGCAAGATGAGCATGGTCAAGTTGTCAGAAACAAGGCTCATCTCATTGCTCAAGGATACACTCAAGTTGAAGGGATTGACTTCGATTAAACATTTGCACCCGTGGCTAGGCTTGAAGCCATTCGCATACTGCTAGCCTACGCAAATCATCATAACATCCTTTTGTATCAAATGGATGTGAAGAGTGCTTTCTCAATGGCAAGATTGAAGAAGAAGTGTATGTTTCACAACCGCCTGGCTTTGGAGATCCAAAACATCCTGATATGGTATACAAGCTCAATAAGGCACTGTATGGCCTCAAACAAGCCCCTCGCGCTTGGTATGACACACTCAAAGATTTTCTGAAGAGCAAAGGCTTCAAACCTGGTTCCCTAGATCCCACACTCTTCACGAAGACATATGATGGTGAACTGTTTGGGTGCCAAATATATGTGGATGACATTATCTTCGGCTGCACTAATCAAAAATACAATGATGAGTTTGGACACATGATGCAAGAGCAATATCAGATGTCCATGATGTGTGAGATGAAGTTCTTCCTTGGTCTTCAAATACGTCAACAAAGCAATGCCATCTTCATATCTCAAGAAAAATATCTCAAAGACTGCCTGAGGAAGTTTGGAATGCAAGATTGCAAAGGATACACGATGCCCATGCCAACCAAAAGTCATCTGGGTCCTGACGCTAATGGTAAAGAGTTTGATCAAAAGGTATACCACTCCATGATTGGTTCTTTACTTTATTTAGGTGCATCTAGGCCAGATATAATGCTTAGTGTTTGCATGTGTGCCCGATTCCATGTGGAACCAAAGGAATTGCATCACTTAGCTGTGAAGCGAATTCTTCGATATTTGGCCTACATCCCAACATTAGGATTATGGTATCCAAAGGGCTCAGAGTTTGATCCAGTTGGATTCTCGGATGTTGATTATGCTGGTGACAAGGTGGATCACAAGTCTACATCAGGCACATGTCACTTTCTGGGACGATCACTTGTTTTTTGGTCTTCAAAGAAGCAGAATTGTGTATCTCTCTCCACTGCTGAATCTGAATACATTGCTACTGGGTCTTGCTGCGCTCAGCTTCTATGGATGAAGCAAACACTCACAGACTATGGCATCCATCTGAAGTAAGTACCACTCTACTGTGACAATGAAAGCGCCATCAAGATTGCCAACAACCCAGTTCAGCACTCGAAGACAAAGCACATTGAAATTCATCATCACTTTCTCAGAGATCATGTCATGAAGGAAGATATTGATATCATTCATGTCAAAACTGAAGAGCAACTGGCAGATATCTTCACAAATCCCTTGGATGAGAAAAGGTTTTGCAAGTTGCGGTGTGAGCTAAATATCTTGGAATCCTCAAATGTCCTGTGATTAGGCACACATCCTAACACGTATGCATGTTGATGACTTAGATGTGCTACACACGAAGTAACGTATATCTTTAGTTAATGAAGACTTACACTCTAAGTGTGAATACATTAACGCGGAATTTGACTTCGGAGCGCCACGATAATTGTGTGCCGTGTCAGGGTCTAATACTTCCTATACGGTGGGTAACGCCACCACCAAACTTTTGTTTGGAGTGTTTTCTGTTGGCGTTACATTTGCAAAGTCTTCGCATTTGGCTTGTCTTCAATATTGACATGAATTCATTTTTATCTTCACAATGTTGATTTGGTCTTATTCTGATACATACATATGTTAGTGTTCTGTCCTCTACAGCATTCACTTATAGCTATGTCTTCTTGTTTGAATCTTTTGAACTAAGTGAATGTGATCGGACCCTAACCTCTCTATGCTTCCTTCTCAAATCTATCTATCCAAATCATATGCATTCTATTGAAATCGTCGAATGTCTTCTCTGTGTCCTTGTCAGTAGAAGATACAGAGACAACATTAAATATGTTTTAAATGCTCAATCCTTATTGCCTGAAACCTGAAGAAGCCGGAACGACCACCCACCAGTCCAGGCGTGCATGGGAACATGGAACAACTTCCAATGTGTTGCATGTTCGCCACGTGTCCCTCAGATGTGAACCGCCAGGGGCACCTACGTAATTGCGCTGTGTTGTCCCTCACCCTACAAATGCACATCACATCGTAGTCAAAATATTTCTTCCACATCTCCACCTTAGACAAACCCTAGCGCCACCGCTAGCTCTCGATGACGCCAGCGATGAAGCGCTTAGCTGCCGCGACCTCACCGACTCCGTCCTCACGCTAGCCGCGGACATCATCTTCTCCGACGCTGCCGTAGGTGTCCTCCATCGCCAAGTTAGGGCACGGAAGATCGAACTGCTCAGCCTCATCTTCTACTCCGTCTAGCAGTTCATCGTGAGGTAAATTAAAACTCTCTATTTACTGTCTTTTTGATCCGATGGATTCATATTTCCTTACCAAAAGTAGTTCCTCCCTGCAAAAATTTGGATCTATCCTCTTCCGAATCTCATAATATTCCTAGTATATTCACTTATGCTTCACACATAGTTAGATTCCTCACTTGTACCAATTCTTGGATTCGTACAAATCTGGAACCAACTCTCAACATATAAGTGAATGTCTTCACTCTATGAGGTCAATGTCTTCTAAACTGATTTATCTTCAAAATCTTCTGAGAATGCATATGACCTCTTCCCCTTCCCTCGCATCTCTAATGCTGTCATTGGTACATGTCCGTGGGAGAATACCTTGGTTCTCATAGTCTGCATTCATTTGCATAATTCTTACAGCATCACACCAATCATCCCGAAGCTAGTTCATGTCTGACCAGCAGACGGAAGCCTTTGACAATTTTGAAGCCATTCAATCTGAACTACATGGCCGCAGATAAGTTAGCAAGGAAGGCAGGCAGGAAGCGCCGTGGGGATACATCAAAGGATTTGCCCAAAGATATCTATGAGTTGTACAAGACTGATCCTGAAGAGGATTACAATCAGCGCAAAACACGAATCCAATGGATTCAAAGATATTGGGCCGAGCAATTGTTCAAATACAAGTTCGTGACCAAGGAGTATGTTGAGAAGAATGCCATCAAGTGTCCTTGGGGTGATATTCTCTTTCGAAATATTCAAGCCAAGAATAGACTTGAAGCTATTGCTCAGGTTTTCTACCCTTGTATGGTTCGTGGACCAGAGCCTGCAAATGCCGACCCATCATCACTGCTATGGTTTCGCGACGACAATCTGTTCAAGCGCAACCTTCAGTTTGCCAAAGCATCTGCCAAAGAGAACAAGAAATCACTTGGATTAGACTTCAACCCAGGTCCATCTGCTCCTCGGGATGATGGCACCCGTGACGCCGAACCCAATATTATCGGGCCCTTCTACAACCTGAAGGTCTCATCACACACATTGCTTTTGAGGGGGCAGCCGTGGAGCACTCTGCAGATGACGCTGATTCTGATGAAGCGCCTGCTCCTCCCAAGCCACAGAAGCTAAAGAAACCAAAGGCTCCAAAGCCCCCAGGTGCACCCAATGCTTCACATCCGAAGCCACTGGCCACTGCACCACCTGAAGCAAGTGTGTAGTATGAAGATCTTTCTAGCATCTCCAAGAAGACCGAAAAGTCTTCAAAGCAGATGAAGCCCAACCAGTGCTCCAGACAAGAACTGACCCCAGCTGATATCTTGCGAAATGAAGAAGCCACCATTGATCTGTCTAGCGACGATGATCTTGGTGATGATGCTCTTGAGATTCTCATAAAGACCAAGGAAGAGGTGGAGATCTTCAATGATCTACCCCTTTTTGATGTGGATAGCTTGAACAACTTCATTGATGAATGGTTTGAGAACCCCAGCATAAACCTCGATGACCTTGAGCTTCCAATTGGCATCAGTGTCTCTTTCCACAGTGCCATTTCTACTGAGTTGGCTTTGGCTCAGAAGATAGTTGAACTAAAGAACACGATTGATCATGAGAAAACTCAGTTCAAGAGAAACATGGCAAATCTCAGCGTGGCGGATGTTCAAAGCTTCAAGCAGATGCTTCATGAGCTCAAGGAGCACTTTCACCAGAAACGCCAGGAAGCTAAAGGTTCAAGAGAGAGAATGAAATATTTTGCTGAAAAAAGTGTGCAAGCACACAATGAGGCTGAGAAGCGAAATGCACTGGGGCGCCCTGGCATTGACCCTAGAATGGCCGCCAATAAGAAGAAGAAGCATGTTGTGGCCCAAGCTGAAGCATCAAGGCAGGAAGCGCCAAGCATTGTCTTCCCTGCCAGCATGACAGGCTCGAAGCCTAAGGTCCCCACAGCTGCTTCAGAACTAAAGAAGACAAGGGAAGCTGAGGCTGAAGCCAGAAAACGCAAGAGCATGAATGCCACTGACGATGCTCCTCAGGCCACAGAGCCCCTTGTCGCCGTGCCAATCTCTGTTGCTCGTCCTGCATCCGAACACCAAGAGCTTCAGTTAATTGTTCATGAGCCTGCTACCACAGAGGCTCCTGAAGCTGAAGAAGATCCAATTGTCGACCTCAGCGCAACTGAAGACATTGGTCCCGAAGACAATGTGGACAATGATGAAGTCCTTCCTTAGATCTAGCACAACATGGTATCATCGCCTGTTCTCACGAATAGCGAGCTCATCAGCATTGGTCGTCCGTTGACGCCAATCGCTCAGGATGATTCCTAGGCTGATCACCCTCAAGTCTCCCCCCGTCAAGAAGAATCACCACGTACTCCCACAACTGAAGTCACCAATCCGGTGTTTGATGATGAAGACTTTGTGGGCCAGAAAACTCCATCTCCACAAGCGTCGCCAACATTTCACAGGCTTTGCAAAGGACCAAGGCCACAAGTCACTCTTTCAAGTGTTCTAGAAGGAGAAGAGCACCACCACGCAGTCTCACGACAAGTGTTTCCTGAAGCCTCTCCAGCTGCGAACATCTCAGAGTCTGAAGCCAATGCTGCTGAAGAAATTCCGGCTGCATCAGCCGATGAACAAGAAGAACCAAGAGAAGAAGAAGAACGTGTTGCTACACCCCCGTCCAACCCTGAAGTTGTTCTTGAGGAGAACGTGTCTGATCCTCCAACTACTCAAGTGGAGGCTGACAATACTGAGGCGGCCACAAACAACTCAACTGAAGCCAATGACATTGTCATGGCCGAAGCTAATGTGGCGCCTGAAGCTAATGTGGTGCTAGAAGTGAATGCACCTGAATCCAATGCTGCACCTTATGCAAATCTGCAGCCTGAAGTTAATGCCACTGCCACTGCTCCTGTACCGCCTCCAAGGCCACACACCATCGAGCAAGAATTTGATCGTGGTTATTTGGTTACTGTCTGATGGCCCATTCTGGTTCCTCCACCTACTGTGGGTCCATAATTTGACTATCATGTAGAGCACAGGCCTCAGGTCCAGAAGCCGAAGCCAAGGCTGCCAAGGTTTCCAGGTACTGCAACTTCACCAGGATATTTCAATGCAAATGGATTCATTGCACACAACACTTTCTTTGATAGTGCCAAGAACCCCTACTCCAAGCAAAGAATTTCATTGGATCGGTTCTGGAGCTATCAGCAGCGCAATTACTATTCCTATGTTCTCTATGATTAAGGGTGCATCTTTCCCCATATGCGTCTAGACAGTGAAGCTATTGTTGGACTACCCTTCTTAGAAGAAGCTCTTGATTGTTTCTGTGATGCTGGTCTCCTGAACTTTGTGACTGATAAAGAGCATTGGAACAAAGAGCTTCTGCTACAATTCTATGCTACCCTCCACATTCGTGGCTACAACAGGCAATACACACCATGAAGCCAAAGCTCTAGATATCATTGAGCTCACAGGCCTGCCCACTACAGGTGAACTCTTCGAACCTGGTTGTCCGCTTCACCGAAATTCCTTGGAGAGCATTTTTCACAAGCCAAAGCCCAACATGAGCCAAATGCTAAGAATGATGAAGCCTCTGCCACGCGACGCTGAATACCCAAGAGAATTCTTTGTTGAAGACCTAGAGTATCCCTGAATGATCTTTTATATCATAAGGCGAACTCTATGGCCCATCAAGTGACATTCTTCTGCAGCGAAGCTTGAAGGAGCGATGAAGACATTGGTCTTTTATATCTTCAATGGCATCAGCTTCAATGCTCAAGACATCTTTATCAGGCAATTGGCTGCATCTGGCTCTGAGCTCTTTGCTCTGAAATTCTACGCTCAATGGGTTATGCGCCTTATCAAGCTTCATTCAGCTATCTACTATCAGCCTTCTGCATGCAACCATCTGATATTTTTCCCAGAGGATGATATGTAAGTTGAAGACATATACCCATAGCCTGCCAAGGAGCCAATTTATCTTCACAATGATGATCACCAAAGCTTCACCCAGCCCATTGACAGAGTTCAGGCCATCACTCATGTTTATCCTTTGGCTGGCAATACACGTGCACCTCACCGTGCCCATACTGAAGCCACTGAAAGCACTATTGCTCAAAGGCCTCGGAAGCAATCTCGTGTTCTCAATGACCAAGATCTTCTCGTCGCCTTGCATCAAAAACAGGATAAGCATCACGACTGGCTCAAGCGTCAAATGCAAAGCCTCTTGGTGGATGTCAATCGCATTCGCAACCTTGCCATCAAGAATGCCTTTGTCACTCTTGAAACCTGTCGGAGGTCATGGAAGACTTTGACATTGCTGGGTGCTGAAGTTGATCTTCAAGACGATGACTTCACCGAAAGATTCAAGTTTGACTCAACTCCTCCAAGGAATGTTGTCTTGCGTCAGACTCCCTCATGTGAAGACTCTGACTATTCCTCCTCAGTTGCAACTGTTAATGCCAGAGTCATTGATGACCAAGATGATGCTACTTCACCACCTCTAACTTCGGTGCGTATTGACATTGCACCAAGTTCTTCTTCACCACCAAACCTCAACGACGACCCTGCTGCTTCACCTACTCCTCATGGGAACGAGTAGAGGCTCTATGTCTTCAAACCTTTTTGGTCCTTACTAACAAAAGGGGGAGAAGCATATGAGTTGATAGTCTCCAAGCGGGTCCGTATGGGTGGTTGCTATAATTTTGCTAAGTGCTTACAACTCTCGCTTTTGATACATTTGGTTCTTTGAGTTGTAACACTTAAACTTAATGGTCATCTGCTACTTTTTCTGCTATTCTTGATGCGACAATAAATTCCGCATGTGCGATGATAAATCCTGGATGAAGTCATTTTGCAGAAGTCCATTTTTCATTATGCATGTCATTATCCTTGTTATATCTTTTCATGCTTGATGAATTGTTTTCATAATTTGAAGAGGATCTCCACAAGTACAACCTGCCATGTGCATTTGAATTCCAAATCAAAACCTTTATATGCACATCTTCAGGGGAGCCTTTTGCCACTTACGAACACAATATATTAATCCTTTACAATCTCACACACTTTTATCCCTGTTGAAAACTTCAACTAGTTTGCCATCAATCACCAAAAAGGGGGAGATTGTAAGTGCATCTAGTGCCACCCCTAGTTGGTTTTGGAGTATTGACGACAAACCTAGTTGAGGGACTAATGTGTTTGTGAGAATTGCAGGATAACACAGGTAGTAGTCCCTCATTGATTTGGTTTACCTACCGGAGATGACCCCTAAAAATGTGTGAAGACATTGAAGATAATGGTGGTATGTGAAGATATTCACATTGAAGACTATGACATGAGAAGACATTGCATGAAGTCTTTGGAGCGCGAAGACATAGTTGTTCTGCAGTTTCATTTTCTTCTTTGTTGAGTCATAGGAACCACCGTACTGTTGAGTGGGGTCCAAGTGAACAAAGTCAGAATGACTAAAGTGATGCTCAACCAAATCCTATGTCTTCAAGCGAAGACAATGAGAGCAAATCTTATCTAGAGCTGGATGAGTCAGCTTTACTTGTAGCCCAAGTCAAGCTGTCGCATTTGTTTGAAATCTGACTGTTGGAACACGTGTCAGTTCCTTAGTGACCCAGGGTCATTTCGGACAAATCAGGTCGGGTTGCCTAGTGGCTATAAATATCCCACCCCCTACACCACAAATTGGTGGCTGCTCAGAGTTAGTGCACGGCTTCTGTCGTTTGTGAGCTACCCACCTCCAAAGCATTTGAGAGAGAGATCCTTGCGAGGAAAAAGCCCAAAACACCCAGATCCCAAAGAGTGTTTGCCATCACTGAAGTCTTTCTGTCTGCGTGATCTGAAGACTTGTTACACTTGAGGACTGTGAATCCTCCAGCCGGTTAGGCGTTGCATTCTGAGCATCCAAGAGTCATTGTGGATTGCCGGTGAACGAACTCTGTGAAGGTTTGGAAGTCTACTTTGGAAACTTACCAGAGTGATTGCGCCGGGACTAAGTGTCCTTAGCTCAAGGGGAACAAGGTGAAGACACAGTCTTCTGAGTTGAATCTCAGCCTCCCTTACCAGACGTACAGTTGTCACAGCAACTGGAATTGGTCCAACAAATCCTTTGTCTTCACCAAGCAACTGGTTCTATCTCTTGCTTCTTTTTACTTACGGTTTGTCTTCTTGAAGTCATTGCCTGCTTGCATTATCTGTTTGACTTCACTGTGTGACCACTTGTTTTGATTGGCTTCATACTATCTTCCATCCTGATCCATACTACCTAGCTGCTAATAGTCTTCGTGCTTTCATGTCATTAAATACTTGACTATGGCTTGCCTAGTGTAGTCTACCTTCCGCTGCATGTTAATAGGTTCATTTCTATCGTTTTTCTTTGAAACTCCCATGTTTTGAAGACTTTCCTAAAAATCGCCTATTCACCCCCCCTCTAGTCGATAACTAGCACTTCAAGACATTTCTCCGGTAAGAGAGGCTACCAAGGATAAACAACTAGGTTGTCGGATCCCACATATACCAAGCATTTCGATAACATACACACACTATGCTCGATATGTGCAAATACAACATGGCATCACAACATAACTCTATGACTCAAAGTATTTATTCATTAGGCTCCGAGGAGCCAAGTATTACAAACATGGATCTCATGACCCAACATACAAAGCATACAAGCAATAAGCACATGCAGAAGCTTAACTTGTCTAAGTACAGACAACTACAAATGAAAAAGGCTGAGAAGCCTGACTATCTACAAGACGCTACCGAGGGTACAAGATCGTAGCTGAGGAATTAAGCTAAACATCGAAGTCCACGCGAAACTACTAGTGAGACTGAAGTCTCTCTTCAAAAACATAAATTAAGCAAACGTGAGTACAAATGTACCTAGCAAGACTTACCTCAGATCTAGCTACATATGCATCAGTATCAACAAAGGGGGTGGTGGAGTTTAACTGCAGCAAGCCAGCTTTGACTCGGTGGCTAGCCTGAACTATGACTACAAGTAACTCTTTTGAGGTGGCGCACATGAGTCCACATATTCACCAATCAATACACCACCATGGATCTGCTTCTGTCTCCCTACGAGAACGCCATCCATAGCACTCACGCTTATCTTGCGCATTTTAGGGTATCCACTTTCACTTGTCTATGAACTATACAGGCAACCCAGATGTCCTTTACCATGGACGCAGCTATTCAAATAGATGATGCTAACCCTGCAGGGGTGTACTTCTTCACACACGCTCTCACCACTTACCACCATGTACACATCGTGTATCTCGGCAACCTTCAAGCAGAAGCCTGGCGAGGGAGTCAGCCACGACCTGACTAACCAGACAAGTCTGTAGTCCAGGTTTATCGCCTATTCGGGTTCCATCCGCAAGGAGATCCGGCTGGGGTGTCGGTCACAGCCCCAAATGATGAGAGCAGGGTTCCCGAGGCACTGAACGGGCGTCTCGGTACACCGTGCCTCATGTCTCTACCACATCATAGCCCACACCTAGGGTCAGCGCTATGCAAGGCCCAAATCACATATCCTACAAACACCAGAAACTAGTTGCAACTCCTAGACAGAGATCAAGGCGATTAATAAGTCAAGAGGGGCACTTAAGCATTCCAATGTGTGGTAGTAACTGTTCACGGATCACAAACACAGAACTCACTTCCTAAGGACGGATGCAATGAGACAGCCCACCATATACTCCTACATGGCCTCTCACCGCTACCTTTACCAAATCATGTTCACACACTTAGCTCTCAACAATAGTACATGTTCACCACATTCCAATTCATTCTCAATGAATCAGACCTGACTCAACTCTAAGTAGTAGCAGGCATGACAACAAGCATGAATGAGTAGGCACATCAGGGCTCAAACAATTCCTACTCATGCTAGTGGGTTTCATCTATTTACTGTGGCAATGACAGTTCATGTAGAGGAAAGGGGTTCAACTACCGCAACATGTAACAGTTGAATCGTTGTTGTCCTAATGCAGTAAAAGAGAGCATGAGCGAGGGAGTGGGATTGTATCGGAATGAACAAGGGGGTTTTGCTTGCCTGGCACTTCTGAAGATAGTATAGTGCTTCATCGGTGTCATCGATCTCATCGTCAGAACCACGCCTACTGAGAGGGGAAAAATACCGACAAACAAGGAAGAACACAATCAATGCAATGCAACAATTATGATGCATGATAATGACATGGTAATATGTGGTGATTTGAGATAATGGAACTAGTAAGAAGTTAAATGAAGTTGGTTTGAACCCTAGGTACAAATTCAAACTCCATATGTGAAGGTTTAAAAGCCCTTTATATGATTTGTCCTAAACAGTAGCCATAGGTTGTTCTAACATGCATGAAAATGCCATATTCAGATTCTTTGGATTTTTCTGATAATTTTTCACATATAATTTATTGCATTTGGAGTTATAGATTAATTTCTATTAATTTTAGAATTTTAAGACATTTTCTGAAATAAATAAATCATTTCTGATTTATTTAAAATCCCAGAAAAGCTTTACTGCGTTAGCAGTACATCACGCTGACATCAGCAAGTCAACGGCGTGGCCCAGGTCAAACTGACCAGTGGGTCCCGCGTGTCAGTCTCTCATTGCCTAATTAAGTTTAGGTTTAAACTAAACTAACTGTTAACAGGGACTGGCCCCACCTTTCAGTGGCTAGGATTAGATTAGCAGGGTCATTAGTCTAATTAACTTGTGGTTAGGCCGGAGTTTAGCCGCCAGCGACAGAACACACGGCGGAGGCTCACCGGAATTCCTCCTCCGGCAACCTAAAGCGCGGCAGAGGGCATCTACCCATTGCTCCTGCTCGTCCGCATCGGCAGTGCAAGCATCAGTGGCTAGGGCGGCCCGTAGCGATGGCAACGGCGATAAGTGTGGTGGTGCACGAGCGCAGGGCTACTGCTCGCCCCCGAGGGAACCAGGTAGCTAGGCCGCATCTAGGGGCCCCTAGGAGCATGGTGGACAGCACAACTGGGTGTGGTAAGATCAGAGGTGAGCAGGAGGTCGGCCATGGCGGACGGCGGCCTTAGAAGCACGTGGGCCGGCGGCTAGAGGAAGCTAGCGCGAGGGCGATGTGAGGGGAAAATCTCAGGGGCTCACGGTGATGTCGTTAGGGTGTTCAGTGGGCTCGGGGACGCGCTCGGGGTGGCGAATCGATGACGACGATCTTCGGTGCCCGACGAGCGAAACGGTGATGCTGGCGGCGTCCAGGGCTTCCGGCATCGTACAGCTCGGTGGAGAGGACGAGGGAGACGCGGTGTTGCTTCTGGGATCAGGGGCAGGGCAAGGGGAGTGCGGTAGCCATGGCAGCCGCGAACGGCGGCGACGGTGGCGCTCTGCTATGGGAGAGAGAGCGATATAGAGAAGGGGATGAGGGCGAGGGAGAGAGCAAGTGGTTCAGGGTGTCGTGGCGCTCTTGCCTCCCTCCAGCAGCAGCAACGGCAAGTAGGAGGTGGCCGTGCGGGCTGGCGTGCGGAGGCCACGCACCCCTGCCTACTGGCGCGAGGTAGGGGATGACTGGCGTGGCCAGTTGGCTGGGCCGGCTTGCTGGGCCAGAGCAGATAGGCCGCCAGGTAAGTGGCCCTGGTAGGTTCCTTTTCTTATTTGTATCTGTTTTTCTATTTTTCATATGTGTTTTGAATTTGGTTTTTAAACCAATTCAAGTTGGTTGCTTCTGAAAAATATTTGTGGGTGCAAACTATATAATTACAGAGCCCCACGTCAAGTTTCAGAATTTTAGAGCAATAAACATATTTATAAGATTTATTTACTCCAACTCAAATAGGTATTATGTTAATTCAAATACCAAAAATGTCCTGGAAAAATATGCATCATCTCTGGATATGGTTTTCACCTTTTTCCATAAATCATGAACATTTTTGTAGACCAATTTGGGTTCATTGAAAATATTTTTAGGTTGAACATATTTGCATTGTTTTGGTGCTAGGGGTTTGACCAATCCCCATTTCAAGTTCATTTGAAAATTAAACATGATTCTCACATGACTAGCTAGCCTAGACCTTACCAGAACTAGGGATGTGACAACTCACCCCCACTAAACAAGAATCTGGTCCCGAGATTCCAAACATGAGGTAAGGAGATAGAGGGAACACAAAGCTGATACAATCTTCATGACCCATACTTCATATTGATCTTGACGTCTTTGCTTTCGAGACATTCATCCAGCACGACGATGACAGAAAGAGACTATATAGGAATCGGTCTTATCGAAGATCGAACAACTAACGATCAACTCATGGAATGAGACATAACAATATCTCTCGAGTTGAGACGCAAAACACACATCAAAAGCAATGGAAACAAGCTGATGACAAGGGTTCAATTTGGTAGGCAACAATCCCACGCCCGGTCATGACATAGCGGGGGGTTAGCTGCCATGCTTCCATAGAAGAGCACCTTAGGGAAGGTGACTCGTAGAATTATTTCCTTAAGTGGGGAATTACTTTTCATATAAATATCTTTGAAACTCTTCATACTAGCCTAAGGTAATTCACGAATGATCGTTTCAAGAAGTTCGAACGAATGACATACTCAGACTAGGATGGATGATGAGGACTACCTTGTTGAAGACAATGTAATTTATGATATTTTTTCCTATCATCGGAAATGGGTGGGACCCATGGTAGGACCAATTTTGAAGATGATCCTGAAGAGCAACTGCTGAGAAGGGCAGCCCATGGGAGATTGGTACAATGGCGGTGCAAGCTGGGAACAAAATGCAAATGCTGGGAATGTTCCAACCATTATATCTGTCTGAGATTCAGATCTGGTTGGTAACATGATATTTCAGACAGCATGTCTGAAAAAGAAAGGTTGCAACACAAATCGATGAGATGATGTTGCGAGACTCTCGGGAGATGAACTACGATAGCAAGCTCCAAAACATGAGTTGGTTCTACTACACACATGTGAACACGTTGTCCTAGACAGGCATGACCACATAGTAGTCTTACAATGAAACACTACCGAGTTCTGGTTGGGAACCATCATTGAGGATAACGAAGTCTTTACGCATGTCCATGGATTAGATCCCAAGCATAGACTTCTCTTCCTTGAACAAATCACTCAGTGGCTTGGTGTGCTAGAGAATACATATGGAATGGAGATGATCAGTCTATCAAACCACATAATACTTTGCACATGCTTGAGTGACTTGGGATGATTCCAGAGGGAGCAAAACAAACTTTCTTGAATTCATGGCGAAAACTTCTTCGAATGCACATGAGTTAGAGGAAGTCACTTCTTTCATCCAAACATATGCTTCATGAGCTAGCATGAAGAAACGCTTTCAAAAGTTTCCAACACTAGCTTAATGTTCAACATGAATCACGGAGAGGATAAAATGCTGCTGATGGGCTCAACAACACGTCATCGGGGTGACCATATAAATGGAATTCCATAATTATGTGAACAAGGACATAGCATTGTTCATACCAAAGGATGTAATGGTGTATGCTCGAGGGATCAACAACGAGTAAGACAACATTACGAACACCATTTGTTCTGATTTAATTTGAGGATAGCCCACACTCAAATCAAAGTTTCGACAAGACAATAGATCCAGCAATTGGTCACTTTTATATCAACCGATGAAGATATCATCTTTCTTGAACACACATATACAAAGAGATATCCCTTTGGAATGAACTAAGTCGGACAAGCTTCCATTTTCCAACTCTCCAAGTTGTTGTTTAGCCAAACCAACTAGTTCAGGGTATCCGACACAGATTCTTGGAGAAGGGGTGGTTCACAAGAAACCAACTTGATCACAAGCTCAACATAACAGTCAGGAGACAACCTGTTATACTTCCGAGAGGATATTCAGAAAATCATGAACCACCGATATGTTATTAAGGTTGAAAACAATCTTGCTTTTCAGGGCAAGACGATATGATCAAATGAGCGAGGGATTCAATCCTAACTCAAAAATCAAAGAGTGCACCAAAAATAAGGACAAGGTAGCATTATCAATCCTAGAATAGTGATTCGATAACCAACACGCTAAGAATGATATTAATGTCCATTAAGTACCAAGCAACACGGTCGATAGGAGTATTGATTTCACACCTCATGGTTCACTTGTCGGCATTCCGGTTGCGACAACACGGGACCGAGGAATGAAAAATGATGGCAACAAGTATCACTGCATCAAGAATTCATGAGAGATGCTGCAATTCTCATGACAATCCTGACATAAAGGTTGTAATACTCCGAGATAGAACAGAACAAAAGCTGGATTTGCATTTTTGATCTGCGGAATACAACTACTTTGACCAGTCCAAGTAATGGATGGGGTGCTGTTTTTTGTTTCTCCTAGTCATTCCGGAATAGAATGGCTTGACGGACCACAAGAATAATAGGCATCGATAACACGGATGCACAACTAGTCCTAACTATCAGTTGATAGACAGAGGTCAGAATACAACTAAAGAGAGACAACTCAAAGGAACATATGGTTTTTTGAATTGCGGATGCATAGATTTAGTATGTCAAACAAGTTTAACATATTTCTTCCAAATTACCCATGCAGAAAGGTAGGACTGGTAGATTCACAATGCAGAATGGAGAACTCATCAAGAGCACTCTTATTGTGATGTTTTGGTTCAGGAGAGCTTCTGGCGTAAGTAGTTCATGGTATTTGGAAGAAGGATATACCATGGACCTTGAGGACTATCGCAAAGGTTACTAATATCCTAAAGGAACTAGCAAACACTACCAACATGAATGAGTAGAGTTAATCTCGGGTTCAAGAACCCAGGAATGGAATGCCTACTAACTAAATGGCATCACGGGATGCTTTCGAGAATGACGGCCAGAATCATCACACTGGAATATAAAGCATTGCTAGATTAGTGGGAGGTGAGGGAGTCCTGGACTAAGGGGTCCTCGCGCGTCCGACCTGTTATCTATGGGCCAGACTGATGGGCTGTGAAGATACGAAGACCGAAGACTACACCCGTGTCCAGATGGGTCTCTCCTTGGCGTGGAAGGCAAGCTTGGCGACGGACTATCTAAATTCCCTTCTTTGTAACCGACCTTGTGTAACCCTAGCTAGATCCTCCCGCTGTCTATATAAACCGTAGGACTTAGTCCGGATATGGGATACTCAATACCGTAGTCATACATGCTAGACTTCTAGGGTTTAGCCATTATGATCTCGTGGTAGATCAACTCTTGTAATACTCATATTCATCAAGATCAATCAAGCAGGAAGTTGGGTATTACCTCCCTAGAGAGGGCCCGAACCTGGGTAACATCATGTCCCCTGTCTCCTATTACATCAACCTTAGACGCACAGTTCGGGACCCCCTACCCGACATCCACCGGTTTTGAGACCGGCATTGGTTCTCTATGATGCCTAGGGTCATAACAATGGCTTCAACATATACGCCGAGGCAACGGAGTACCTCAACTCGATGATTAGAGTGGTTAATCTGGCCCAAATGAACATTGAGAACAGAAAGAAAGGTTTTGCAAATGCATTAGACTATTTAGAAACCTGGGATGACTCGGACAGCATAACAACTATAAATGCTCAAAAAGATTTGAGACATCAAGATAAATGGTGGCATAACCACTTAGCATCGCAATATCAAGGTTCCGAGATCAACAGTTATCACACGGAGGTAGTAGAAACTTAACTGAGACTTGAATCCATCAAACTTATAACTCTATGGATTAGTAACACATGATCCTGATAGAAAGAAGAGAAAGCCTAGTTCCTTAACCCCGTAGAGGATAAGATGATGACTCAGATCAGAAGGCATAATGTAAAGGAGTAAAAACAGCCTTACGTTCCCATCCACAATCAATTCCTGTAACGCCCCAGATGTAACTTTCCCTATTTGCACTCCAACTCTTGCCGTTTCCGGCGTTAAGTTATTTTATTTTCTCGGGTTCGGGTTTTGCCTCAGTGTGTTGTTGTCGTTGTCATGCATCTCATATCATGTCATCATGTGCATTGCGTTTGCATACGTGTTCGTCTCATGCATTCGAGCATTTTCCCCGTTGTCCGTTTTGCATTCCGGCGCTCCGTTCTCCTCCGGTGGTCATTTCTAGCTCTCTTTCGTGTGTGGGGATTAAACATTTCCGGAATTGACCAAGACTTGCCAAGCGGCCTTGGTTTACTACCGGTACACCGCCTGTCAAGTTTCATACCATTTGGACTTCGTTTGATACTCCAACAGTTAACCGAGGGACCGAAAAGGCCTCATGTGTGTTGCAGCCCAACACCCCTCCAATTTGGCCCAAAACCCACCAAACTCTGCTCCATGTCCTAGAGCGTTCGATCGCGATCGCGTGGCCAAAAACCGTACCTCATTTGGACTCTCCTAGCTCCCTCTATGCCTATATATACACCCCCCATTCCAAATTCGCGGGTCCTCTCCCCCCTAACCCTAAAAAAAATAGATCTCCGCCGCCGCCGGACAACGTCCGCGCCGAGCCGGACGTGTCCGGATCCGCCGCCGCCTACCGCCGCTTGCCACGTGGCCTCGCCTGTCCCCGCCTCCGCCGCGGCCCAGGAGCCCGAGGCCGGCCCCCGCGGCCCACATCGCCGCCCGCCGCCGCCTCGCACCGGCCCCCGCGGCCCACATCGCCGCCCGCCGCCCGCCCGGTCGCCCGCCGCCGCCCGCGCCGCTCCGCCGCCTCCTCGCTCCGCCCGCCGGCAGCCGCCGCCGCCCGGGGCCGCCTGCCACCTCGCCTCGCCGCGGTCCGCCGCCTCCGCCACGAGCCGTCGCCGCCCGGCGCCGCTCCGCCGCCACCGCCGGTCGCCATCGCCGGCCCCGCCTCACCTTCTCACCCCGGCCGCCGCCCTGCCCGTCGCCGGCGAACGGCGCTCCGGCCGCCTCGGTTCGCGCGCGGGGTAAAAAACCCTAGATCTGATCTGAGAGAGGGGTTTATTTTTTTTATTATTTTCTTTTTCTTCACCAAGTCCATAAATTTTTAGTCCAAGTTGCTATGTTCGAGGCTCCGTAACTTTGCATCCGTAGCTCCGATTTGGGCATATAGCATATCAAAATGTTCATCTCAGAGAGTGCATCATTTCATTCCATTGCATCATTTTCATTTGTGTTCATCTTGATGCCCGAAATGCTGTTAGAAGAGGGCTACTTGAGTTAATTGTCAGATCTGCTACTCCGTTTAGCACTTTTGTCATTTTTGCCATGATTATTGTGTGCATGATATGCCCGTGAGTTCTACATGTGTTTTGTTAAGGGTTTTGTCGTCTATCCATAGGTGCAACCCATGTATTTTTAGGATGTGTGTGGTGACTTGTGCAAGCTTGCAAAGTGGTGCACTTGCTAATTCTGTTTTCAGGGACTTAGTGATTTCACTAAGTCCTGGGATTGTTTATCTCATGATTCCATATGTTCATGTTGTTTCCTAGTGATCCGTGCCTCTTTTGAGGATGATCAGTAAGGGAGTTTTGTTAATATTGTAGTGCTCTATCCATCCTAGCTTGAGTCAATCGAGCTCTACTTTTGCTTCGTTGCGAATCTGGGTAGATCGTCAACTTGTTTGCGATTTTCCCGATGTTATTGTAGTTTATCCGTGCATGCTATGCCATTGTTCTTGCCATGTCTAGCTTGTATTTTGTGCCTTATTGGTGGATGTATGCTTGTTGAGTAGCTCCATGCCATTGTTCTTGCCAT
Source organism: Triticum urartu (assembly GCF_003073215.2). Classification (NCBI taxonomy): domain Eukaryota; kingdom Viridiplantae; phylum Streptophyta; class Magnoliopsida; order Poales; family Poaceae; genus Triticum; species Triticum urartu. Next base: position 530,952,431 of record NC_053024.1, read on the forward strand.
GGACTTTTGTTAAGCTTGTTGAGTAGCTCCATGCCATGTCTTTCTTTGTCATGTTCAGGTCCCGTAGCATGTTATTTTGTTGCTCCGAAGAGGGCTATATGATCTGAAATTCCAGACAAGTGTTAATTTCACTAAGTCTGAGATCCGTTTACCATTTGCGTTTTTGCCATGCTTGTTTGAAGCTCCTAATGGATGAATTGGCCGTAGCTCAGTGCTAGACTTTTGTTAAGCATCTTGTGTGAATCCCTGTCATGTATTTTTTTTGTCTTGGTTGGGTGCTATAGCATGTTCATTTCATGGCATTTAGATGCCTACTTGCGGTAAATTGCAGACCGGTGTCATTTTTGAATTGCTTGCCATTTCCAAACCGTAACTCCAATTCCGGCGTTCTTTATATCGTCTTCAAGCGATTTCATCTCATCTTTCCAGTGGCACCCTTGGAATTCCATGTTTAGGCCAGGTTCATGCATTTTCCTGTCATATCTTGCATTTTGCATCCCGCATCGCATCCCGCATAGCATATCATCTTTGCATCGTGTTGTTTGAGTTTGCACGTGGTTGATTGTATCCTTGTTGCTTGTTTTTCTTGTTTGGGTAGAGCCGGGAGACGAGTTCGCTAACGAGGAGCCCGTTGAGTTTGCTTTTGAGGATCCAGTCAACTCTGACAACTGTGCAGGCAAGATGATCATACCCTCGAAATCACTACTATGTTTGCTATGCTAGTTTGCTCGCTCTTTTGCTATGCCATAGCTACGATGCCTACCACTTGCTTGCAAGCCTCCCAAATTGCCATGTCAAACCTCTAACCCACCATTTTCCTAGCAAACCGTTGATTGGATATGTTACCGCTTTGCTCAGCCCCTCTTATAGCGTTGCTAGTTGCAGGTGAAGATTGGAGGCTGTTCCCTGTTGCAACATCTTTTATTTACTTGTTGGGATATCATTATATTGCCATGTTATCTTAATGCATCTATATACTTGGTAAAGGATGGAAGGCCCGGCCTTGTTCCACTCTTGCCGCCCTAGTTTTCGTCATATCGGTGTTATGTTTCCGGATTTTGCGTTCCTTACGCGGTTGGGTTATAATGGGAACCCCTTGATAGTTCGCCTTGATTAAAGCTTTTCCAGCAATGCCCAACCTTGGTCTTACCATTTGCCACCTAGCCTCTTTTTCCCTCGGGTTTCCGGAGCCCAAGGGTCATCTTATTTAAACCCCCCCGGGCCAGTGTTCCTCTGAGTGTTGGTCCAAACTAGATTCCTGTGCAGCGCCCCCTCGAGGAAACTCGAGGTTTGGTTTTAGTTGTATGGAGGGCTCATCTGAGTGTGCCCTAAGAAAGAGATATGTGCAGCTCCTATCAGGATTTGTCGGCACATTCGGGCGGTGTTGGTGATCTTGTTTTAACCTATCGAATTGTCTTGAGTTACCGAGATACCGAGTCTGATCGAAACTTCTTGGGAGGAGGTCTATTCCTTCGTTGACCGTGAGAGCTTGTCATGGGCTAAGTTGGGACTCCCCTGCAGTGATTGAACTTTCGAAAGCCATGTCCGCGGTTATGGGCAGATGGGAATTTGTTAATGTCCGGTTGTAGATAACTTGAACCTTAACTTAATTAAAATGAATCAACCGAGTGTGTTGTCGTGATGGCCTCTTCTCGGCGGAGTCCGGGAAGTGGACACGGTGTTGGAGTAATGTTTGCGCAGGTTGTTCTCTAGCTTCTCGCTCGTGCTTTGCCTCCTCTTCTCGCTCTCTTTTGCGTAAGTTAGCCACCATACTTGCTAGTTGCTTGCTGCAGCTCCTCTCATATTTTACCTTGCCATACCTATAAGCTTAAATAGTCTTGATCGCGAGGGTGCGAGATTGCTGAGTCCCTGTGGCTCACAGATTACTATTACACCAGATGAAGGGCCTAATGATTCCGCTCCTGCAGGCGCATATGAGCTCAAGTGGGAGTTCGACGAAGGCTCTCAACGATACTATGTTTCCTTTCCCGATGATCAGTAGTGGTGCCCAGTTGGGGGTGATTGGGATCGTGTCGCATGTTGGGTCATCTTTTATTTTGGTGCCGTAGTCGGGCCATGAGTGTTTGGTTGATGTAATGTTATTTATGTACTTGATTGACGTAGCGAGTGTAAGCCAACTATGTTATCTCCCCTTTTATTATTATTACATGGGATGTTGTGAAGATTGCCTAACTCGCGACATATGCCTTCAATGCGATTATGTCTCTAAGTCGTGCCTCGACACGTGGGAGCTATAGTCGCGTCGAGGGTGTTACAAGTTGGTAATCAGAGCCTTCCCTAACCTTAGGATCCCCATTGCTTGATCGTTTTTAGCGGCCGAGTTGTGTCTAGAAAAATGTTTTGAGTCTTTAGGAATTATATATCGGAGAGATTAGGAATTCTTTTTACTTCCCAGTCTCCTCATCGCTCTGGTAAGGCATCCTGACGTAGAGTTTTGACTCTTCTCTTCTCAAATTTCACTAAATTTTTTTTTAGGATCACGCGGGTATCTTGGAATCGTTCCGATGGCTTTATGATGAGAACATTGTCTTGGTGCCTCCTGTCAGGGGTTTAGTGGAAGTGTCCCGGGGAGTTGAGCTCTGAGGTGTTGTCATCATAATTTTATCATTGTAGTTCTGGAATACCTGAGTCTAGTACGCCGACATCGAAAATCTCTTTTATGCAGTTCGTTGGTGAGATAACCTCGACACCACCCACTACTGGGGCGGGAGTTCGGGAGTATGGCCATAACTTGTATAATGGATGTTTTTCGAAGGTTGAGTTAGATGGTTTCCGAAGTTTTTCTTGGTTATGTGTTGAAGGATGGATACAGCTGGATGTAGGAATTGCTAGTTTGGGTGAGATATTATGCTTCCCCTGTATCCCCAACACCTGATTGCATAACCGGAAAGGATCGGGAGTTTCATAGGTGGGAATTCTAGTAGCTCTAGTTTTTCTTCCACGGATATTGGTTTGAGATTGGGATTTCTTACCGATTATTCGTTCTTGATCCGTACCTTGTTGGTTTATTTCTCTACCTTAATTCTACGTGGCTTCTCAATTTATGGATATGTGACCATTTCAACAGGAATGCATTCGTTCATTTTGTTTGGATGTGAAGACTATATGTTGCAATTTTCATTCCGTTGGATTGAGCTTCAATATTTATCTGTCAATGTGCTAATGGTGGTCAACCTCTTCAGGATGGCTCCTCCTCGCGCACGACTCCAAATCCTGATCCGCCGCCACCTCCACCTCCTCCGGAGGCATGGCAAGCTGTGATGGCCGCAACCAATGCAAACACAGAGCTGATCATGCAAATTCTCCAAGAGCGCAATCAAGGCAGTCAAGGGAATCAAGGCAGCAATCAGAGTCACTTTGCTACACTCAACTAGTTCCTTGCTAACGGGCCAAAGACTTTCAGCAATTGTGTTGAGGCAACCGATGATGACGATTGGTTTGTGGATCTGTGCAAGCATTTCGAGTGCAGTAACGTCAGGCCTGAGGACTTTGTCAAGTTCGCTTCCTTCCAACTCAAAGATCAAGCTACAGAATGGTTCCAGCAATACAAGGACTCCAGAGGTGGACGTGTTATCACTTGGGATGATTTCCGTCGAGATTTCCGAGCTCATCATATTCCGCAGAGCGTGGTTGAAAGCAAGCGTGAGGAATTCCGCAATCTGAAGCAAGGCTCGTTGTCTGTCTATGACTACAACAAGTTGTTCCAGAAGCTCACCCGCTTTGCCAAGAAGGACGTACCTGATGAGAAGAGCATGATATATCAGTTTAGGGGTGGTCTCAGAGAAGAAATTCAGCTTGCTCTTGTCCTCTTTGAGCCCTTGAGATACGATGAGTTCTACAACATGGCACTGAAGCAAGAGGTTTCTCAGTTGAGGTGTGATGCTTCCAAGAAGCGAGTCAGAGATGTTACTCCTTCTTCCTCTACTCAAGTGGCCAAGCAGCAGAAGTTTTGGCTTCCTCCTCCTCCGTTCCGTCAGCCGTATCAGCAGAAGAGCAAAGGTGGCAGTGGTTCTTCCCACCCACCCAACCCTGGCTTTCAGAACAAGACTTCGTCTCAAGCTCCAAGATCGAGTGCTCCGTATCACCGTCCGCTTTCAGAGGTCATGTGCAACAAGTGCCAACAGAAGGGTCACTATGCCAACAAGTGTCTCAACCAGAGGCGTCTTCCTCCTCCTCCTCCTGTCAGATCGGCAAGTACAGCTGTGGTCAAACATAACCCCAAGTTCGCCAAGGTCAATATGGTGAATGCAGCTCAGGCAGAGGACTCACCAGATGTCATCATGGGTAACCTTCCTGTTAATGATATTCCTGCAAAAGTTCTTTTTGACACGGGTGCATCGCATTGCTTCATTTCTAAACCTTTTGCATCAAAGTACGAGTGTGATTATCAGTATCTGCAAAGTTCCTTGTAAATTGTGTCACCGGGCAAGCAGATGACAGCTAACACCTGCGTCCCTGAGGTTACTATCACATTGGGTGACTACAAGTTCCTTTCTTCCCCAATTGTTCTTGGTAACTCCGATATTGATCTTATTCTCGGAATGGATTGGCTTTCTAAGCACAAGGCTCAACTTGATTGTGCAGCCAGGCAGATTCAATTGACTCATTCGTATGAGGATGTAATTGTCTTTGCCGCTCGGGATAATACCATCCGTCTGTTTTCTCTCAATGAGAAGGGTGAATTGGATGCCATCTCTCAAATTCCAGTCGTTTGCGAATATCAAGACGTCTTTCCAGAAGAGCTCCCAGGAATGCCTCCGCACCGGCCAGTTGAATTCGTTATTGATCTTGAGCCTGGCACGGAACCTGTGTGCAAACGTCCTTACAAGCTCGGACCTGAAGAGTTGAAGGAGCTGAAGAAGCAACTCGATATGCAAGAGAAAATGGGTCTCATCCGGCCTAGTTCTTCTCCGTGGGGTTGTGGTGTTCTTTTTGTGAAGAAGAAGGATGGAACGGACCGACTTTGTGTTGATTACCGTCCAGTGAACAAGAAGACCATCAAGAACAAATACCCACTTCCCAACATCAATGAGCTGTTCGAACAACTCAAAGGTGCCCAAGTGTTCTCCAAGCTGGATCTTCGTATGGGTTATCACCAGATTCGCATTCGTGAAGAAGATATTCCCAAGACAGCATTCAGAACAAGCTTTGGTTCATATGAATACACTGTCATGTCTTTTGGCCTCGCCAACGCTCCTCCGACGTTCTCTCGCATGATGAACTTCATCTTCAACGCCTACACCAATGACTTCGTTTTGGTCTATCTCGACGACATTCTGGTTTTCTCGAAGAACAAGGAAGATCATGCCAAGCACTTGCATTTGGTTCTCGATAAGCTCAGGGAACATCAGTTCTACGCCAAGTTCTCCAATTGTGAATTTTGGCTTGATGAGGTTCTTTATCTTGGTCATATCATCTCTACCAAGGGCATTGCCGTGAATCCTGAGAAGGTGTCTGCAATTGTGAATTGGGAACCTCCCCAGAACGTGAAGCAACTCCGAAGTTTTGTCGGTCTCGCAAGCTATTGCCGAAGATTCGTTGAAAACTTTTCTAAGATCGCGAAGCCTCTCTCAAATCTTTTTCAGAAGCACGTCAAGTACGTTTGGTCTCCGGAGTGTGACATTGCTTTCAACACTTTGAAAGAGAAATTGATCACTGCTCCAGTTCTGACTCCGCCTGATGAATCCAAGCCGTACAAGGTCTTTTGTGATGCCTCTCTCCAAGGTCTTGGCACAGTATTGATGCAAGAGAAGAAGTTTGTTGCTTATACATCTCGCCAGTTGAAGCCTAATGAGAAGAACTACCCCACTCATGATCTCGAGTTGGCGGCAGTTGTGCATGCTCTTTTGACTTGGAGACATCTTCTATTGGGAAGAAAAGTGGACATTTTCACTGATCACAAGAGTCTCAAGTACATCTTCACTCAGCCTAATCTCAACCTCAGGCAAACTCGATGGGTCGAAATGATTCAAGAGTATAGTCCGAGTATTGAGTATACTCCAGGAAAGGCCAATGTGATTGCTGACGCATTGAGTAGAAAGGCCTACTGCAACAGTCTGATTCTCAAGCCTTATCAACCCGAGCTTTGTGAAGCTTTCCGCAAACTTAAGCTGCAAGTTGTTCCTCAAGGTTTCCTCGCCAACCTTCAAGTCTCTCCTACCTTAGAAGACCAGATTCGCCAAGCCCAGCTTCTTGATGCTATGGTGAAAAAGGTGAAGATTGGGATTGCCAAGAGTCAGTCCAAGTACAAGTGCTACCGCCTTGATGACAAGGACACTCTCTTCTTCGAGGATCGTATTGTTGTACCCAAAGGTGACCTCCGTAAAGTGATCATGAACGAGGCTCACAATTCTCTCCTCTCCATCCACCCTGGGAGCACGAAGATGTATCAGGACCTTAAGCAAGCTTATTGGTGGACTCGAATGAAGCGCGAGATTGCTCAATTCGTGAATGAATGTGATGTCTGCAGAAGAGTCAAGGCAGAACACCAAAGGCCAGCAGGTCTCCTCCAACCTCTTGCCATTCCAGAATGGAAGTTTGACCACATTGAAATGGACTTCGTGACTGGGTTTCCAAAGTCCAAGCGTGGCAATGATGCTATATTTGTTGTCATCGACAAACTCACCAAAGTGGCTCACTTTCTGCCTATGAAAGAGTCGATCACTGCAGCTCAATTGGCGGAACTCTATACCTCTCGAATTGTCTCCCTGCACAGTATTCCTCAAGTGATCTCTTCAGACCGTGGCAGCATCTTTACCTCGAAGTTTTGGGATTCTTTTCAGAAGGCCATGGGCACTAATATCCGCTTCAGCACAGCTTTCCATCCTCAAACAAGCGGTCAAGTCGAGCGTGTCAACCAGATTCTTGAAGATATGCTCAGGGCTTGTGTGATCTCCTTTGGCATGAAGTGGGAGGATTGTCTTCCTTATGCTAAATTCTCCTACAACAACAGTTTTCAAGCAAGTTCGGGAAAGGCCCCTTTCGAAATTCTGTATGGCAGGAAGTGCCGTACCCCTCTCAACTGGCCTGAAACTGGTGAACGTCAGCTTTTGGGTAATGACTTAATCACAGAAGCAGAAGAAATGTGCAAAGTCATTCGTGATAACCTCAAAGCAGCCCAATCCCACCAGAAGAGCTACTATGATAGTAAGCACCGTGATTTGGATTTCGAGATCAGAGATCATGTTTACCTCCGTGTCTCTCCTATGAAAGGCACTCGTCGCTTCGGTATCAAAGGGAAGCTTGCCCCTAGATACGTGGGACCTTTCAAGATTGTCAGCAAGAGAGACGACATCGCCTATCAACTCGAGCTTCCTTCAAACTTTGCAAATGTTCATGACGTGTTCCATGTCTCTCAGCTTCGAAAGTGCTTCAAGACTCCTGACCGGACCGTCAACTTCGAGGACACTGAGCTCCAAGAAGATCTCTCTTATCGTGAGCACCCAGTTGCTATTCTGGAAGAGACTGAACGCAAGACTCGCAACAAGTCAATAAAATTTATCAAAGTCAAGTGGTCTCACCATTCCGACCGTGAAGCTACCTGGGAACGCGAGGATCACCTCCGTTCTGAATACCCGGCGTTCTTCGAGACCTAGATCTCGGGACGAGATCCTTTCGTAGTGGTGGAGTGTTGTAACGCCCCGGATGTAACTTTCCCTATTTGCACTCCAACTCTTGCCGTTTCCGGCGTTAAGTTATTTTATCTTCTCGGGTTCGGGTTTTCCTCCGTGTGTTGTTGTCGTTGTCATGCATCTCATATCATGTCATCATGTGCATTGCGTTTGCATACGTGTTCGTCTCATGCATTCGAGCATTTTCCCCGCTGTCTGTTTTGCATTCCGGCGCTCCGTTCTCCTCCGGTGGTCATTTCTAGTTCTCTTTCGTGTGTGGGGATTAAACATTTCCGTATTGGACCGAGACTTGCCAAGCGGCCTTGGTTTACTACCGGTAGACCGCCCGTCAAGTTTCGTACCATTTGGACTTCGTTTGATACTCCAACGGTTAACCGAGAGACCGAAAAGGCCTCGTGTGTGTTGCAGCCCAACACCCCTCCAATTTGGCCCAAAACCCACCAAACTCTGCTCCATGTGCTAGAGCGTTCGATCACGATCGCGTGGCCGAAAACCGCACCTCATTTGGACTCTCCTAGCTCCCTCTATGCCTATATATACACCCCTATTCCAAATTCGCGGGTCCTCTCCCCCCTAACCCTAAAAAAAATAGATCTCCGCCGCCGCCAGACAACGTCCGCGCCGAGCCGGACGTGTCCAGATCCGCCATCGCCTACCGTCGCTTGCCACGTGGCCTCACCTGTCCCCGCTGCCGCCGCGGCCCGGGAGCCCGAGGCCGGCCCCCGCGGCCCACATCGTCGCCCGCCGCCGCCTCGCACCAGCTCCGCCGCTCGCCCGGTCGCCCGCCGCCGCCCGCGCCGCTCCGCCGCCTCCTCTCTCCGCCCGCCGGTAGCCGCCGCCGCCCGGGGCCGCCTGCCACCTCGCCTCGCCGCGGGCCGCCACCTCCGCCGCGAGCCGTCGCCGCCCGGCGCCGCTCCGCCGCCACCGCCGGTCGCCATCGCCGGCCCCGCCTCACCTCCTCACGCCGGCCGCCGCCCTGCCGGTCGCCGGCGAACGGCGCTCCGGCCGCCTCGGTTCGCCCGCGGGGTAAAAAACCCTAGATCTGATCTGAGAGAGGGGTTTTTTTTCTTCACCAAGTCCCTAAATGTTTAGTCCAAGTTGCTATGTTCGAGGCTCCGTAACTTTGCATCCGTAGCACCGATTTGGGCATATAGCATATCAAAATGTTCATCTCAGAGAGTACATCATTTCATTCCATTGCATCATTTTCATTTGTGTTCATCTTGATGCCCGAAATGCTGTTAGAAGAGGGCTACTTGAGTTAATTGTCAGATCTGCTACTCCGTTTAGCACTTTTGTCATTTTTGCCATGATTATTGTGTGCATGCTATTCCCGTGAGTTCTACATGTGTTTTGTTAAGGGTTTTGTCATCTATCCATAGGTGCAACCCATGTATTTTTAGGATGTGTGTGGTGACTTGTGCAAGCTTGCAAATTGGTGCACTTGCTAATTCTGTTTTCAGGGACTTAGTGATTTCACTAAGTCCTGGGATTGTTTATCTCATGATTCCATATGTTCATGTTGTTTCCTAGTGATCCGTGCCTCTTTTGAGGATGATCAGAAAGGGAGTTTTGTTAATATTGTAGTGCTCTATCCATCCATGTCTTTTTTTGCAATTATGGAGCACCCTAGCTTGAGTCAATCGAGCTCTACTTTTGCTTCGTTGCGAATCTGGGTAGATCGTCAACTTGTTTGCGATTTTGCCGATGTTATTGTAGTTTATCCGTGCATGCTATGCCATTGTTCTTGCCATGTCTAGCTTGTATTTTGTGCCTTCTTGGTGGATGTATGCTTGTCTTGCCATGAATTGCACCGTAGTGAGTGCATCGAGCTCGTAAACATGCCTTCGTGAGTTATATTTCAGCATGTGTCAGTTCTTCGCTAAGTCTGAAACTGATTATGTTTTTGCTATGTTCACGTGCTTGCAATTGTATTTTATGATCCCTTTTGGCTCAAGGTCACTAAGGGACTTTTGTTAAGCTTGTTGAGTAGCTCCATGCCATGTCTTTCTTTGTCATGTTCAGGTCCTGTAGCATGTTGTTTTGGTGCTCCGAAGAGGGCTATAT
>NC_053024.1:530963266-530982848 GCF_003073215.2 Triticum urartu
CCCCGCGGCTCTCGATCGCTCGACTCCTCCCCTCCCCGCACCAATCCTCGCCTCCCTTTCCCCAAACCCTACCTTCGTGAAGCTTCCATGAACGTGGAGCGCCTGCCAACGGAGCGCCACGGGCACCGGTATGAGCGGATGCAGCCGGAGACGGCCCCCCAGGGGGACGCGTCGGCCTCGTCCTCGTCCTCGCTGTCGGCGTCGGCTCACTTCTCCCAGGTAAAGCTAAGCTCGCCCACGGCCGCCGCGGATCCAAACCATCTCCTCATCTGTTCCCCGCCTTGCTTCTCCCCGTCTCTAACATGGGTTGTGGCTTCTACTGGTTGTGCAGGGGAAAGGTTCGCCCATGGCTCCGTCGTAGCCCAAGTTGGGCCTCTTCGTGGGCATCAACAAGGGCCACGTCATCACCAAGCACGAGCTACCGCCGCGCCCGTCCGAACGCAAGTGGGTAAGCTTCTTCCACCCTTATTGTGCTTGTGCCTGTGCTGTTACCGCAAGGGTGATACAGATGACACTGGTGATGTTGTGCTTGTGCCTGTGCTGTTACCGCAAGGGTGATACAGATGACACTGGTGCTGTTGTGCTTGTGCCTGTGCTGATATCCGAGACACATCTTGCATACAAATAACGCTGGTGCTGTTGTGCTTGTGCATGTGTTGTTCTGTTGATCTGTGCGGGTTTCAAGCATTAGGCTCGATTTCTTGTTGGTAGATTGTGTGGCGTGGTACCTTCCTTGCTTCGATATGGACCAACGGCGAGTCTTCTGCTGCACTTTACTGAACAGTTGTTTCCTAGACATGTTGGGTTTTTCAAACCTTCTCTTGGGAGTAATTATACTTGTTAACTGATGTCCTTTTGCAAGAAAAAGAAAAGCTGCTGTCCTGAATGAATGTAAAAATACTATAACAAGCCCTTCTTTGTTTCACTTAGGGGCATTGCAAGGCACTGCAATTACCTCGGAGATCTACTCTTGGCGCTGATTAGCTACAGAACCAGAAGGCCATGCTGTATTGTTATTGTAGACCGTGATCGTCATGCAGAACTAAATGGCAAGTTTTTCTGTACATTGTTCTTTGATATCCAGTTTTGAATTGAAGTTGCATCAATCTCTAGCTTTGACGCCGCGTTGTGATCTAATCTGGTGCGTGCAGGCGTTGCGGGCCAAGGACCTGAATGAGATGTTCCCGGTGGTGGACGCAGAGGCGGTACCCATGGAGGACGCCCGTCCACCACTGCTCCGACGCCATCTAGGTCTTCTTACCTTCAGTTTCTTCTTCTTCCCTTACCCTCCATTCCTTTGACTGAGATGTGATGTGGTTTCCTGCCATGAATGAGCAGTTGTCGCCGGATGGATGTAGGATGACCGACCATGGATGAGCAGCAGCAGCACCCCCATGGTGAGCCCCTCCACCCCTTTGTTCCCCTCTGCTTTCTGTGATGCTAGAGTTTGGCCTCGGTTCCATGGTTGATTACTTGCTGGACGCCACGTCGAGGACCTAGTGTTTGAGCTGATTTGTGTTGTTGGTGGTCATCTAGCTACTGATTTTCTGCTGCAAGTTAGAATGCCTACTGTTCTGTGCTGTAGAAGACTACTAAATTATCTAGTTTGCATCCCTTTGATGTCATGTATGCTACTGATTTGTTGCAGGTAATTAGAATGATGTAGGTTCAGTACTAACATGGCATATTAAGTGCCATCTTTGTCTGGCAACATCTTTTTATCTTGTTATTTTAGTCCATGAGTGTTATGTTGGAGCATCACTGACTTGTATGGTTTTTTTAAAGGCCTATAGAAGTGCCATCTTTGACTGGCAGCATCTGCCTCCTATGTCATGTCATGTATCTATTTGACCTTACTTGTTTTAAGTGAATGATGTATTACTTACAAGTGTCAATGTACTGATGCAAACAGTGATTGTTTACTTGTGACTAATATGTTTTCCATCTCATTTATAGGAGTTCACGAAATGCCCGACTCCGGCCCCGTCCTCCCCGACGCCTGGTCATGGCCCTATGCACGGCGGACGCATCTTGGTCGCTTCCTCTGAGAACCTTGTCCCCTCGATCTTGGTGTGGCAGGGGGCGCATCCACCAGATCCGCCGACGGACATCAAGGCCATGGCTTGGACCTTGCTGCCCTCTACCAAAGAAGGAGCGAGCTCGTGCAGATGACGGCGGCTGTGCTCCACGCTCACGCAGATGCTGGCTGGATTGCTGCCCCTATTGTACAGTACACTATAGGTGAGCAGATCCAAGCCAGTCCGTCTGTCTCTTTGATTGATGGATTCAAACCATGCCATCCGTCAGTACGTACGTACATACGTGTAGGATTCAACAAAATCATGCCTTATTACACCACTGCAGTACACGCTATGTATCTATCATCGGTGGACGACATCATTCAACAGTTTAGTTTGGTGGTGATTACCTAGTTTGCAGCAAGGAATGCACTAGGTAGTACTAGTATAAATTAGCCACATTGACTAACTGACTGCCTGCCTAATTGAACGAATCAATCTGATTAGTATGTTTGCTGCCATTTTGTTAGTCTGCAGAAGCATATCTAGTTTGTTAGTCAGCCACTTTTTTGCTAGAACCATAAATCCTGATGCATGCTGATTATGGTCTGGTTTGTTAGATCTGTTCTGCTATTGCTTAAAATTTGACTGGATTCTGAATGTGTATCTGCTGTGTATCTGCTGGTGTGTATCTGTTGTTGCCTGGATTCTAAATGAACATGTCAGTATACTATATACCCAAAAAAACATGCTTACAGTTCTTTTCATTTCTATGATCAATTTAGTTAGAGTTGCACATGTCAGTATACTAAATACCAAAAAAAATCCTAGCTAGTGAGAACATTTGTCACTCCATGAACACATACTGGTTAGTGTTAGTCATACTATTTATCTACATGGCATTTGATGTCAATTCTTGCTTATAAGTTATTGGATCACTCCATGAACACATTCTTATTCTTATATTTTCAATCTTATTCTTTGCACAGGTGAAGTGTGAATCCAAGGCCAAAGTTGTGAATCATATCAACAAAGAGGAGCATATTATGTGTTGTAATTGCACGCATATCTGGGTTGTAGTATACTGAATTGTAGTAGACTAATGTAGTCTTGTTTTGGACGAATTTCATTTGCTCTCTAGTCTGTTCAAAACAATGATTGTGTATGTGATTTGAATACCCGTGAAATGGAAACCTGACAAGAGGGTCCAAGTTATAATGGTTGTTTGACAAATTTCGAAATTTCTGACATGTGGGACATATTTTGAGATAAGCATGACATGTGGGGCTGGCTTACTAGTGGTACCCCAATGCTACGGCCCAAAAATAAAATGGCTTAAATGTTGGGCCTGGCCCATGTAGTTGTCCAAAATTAATCAAGAAAAAAATATGTAAAAAGGCTGAATTGCTGGGCTAGGCCCATGTAGAAAATCGAATTGGACCGGGCTGAATCTTGTGCCACATCAGATTGCCACGCTGGATGCCTACGTGGCCTGGGGAGGTTGCTAGTGACCAAAACGCCATAGTAGACGTATTTTGGTCATAAACATCTACGACCATTCCAGAAGAAAGGTCGCTATAGTCAGTTTACGACCGCCAGCTTTTGACCTTATGTTTTTGGTCACAAAAAGGTCACAAATTGAAAATAGTGACCATTTAGTGACCAATAGTGCTGGTCACAAGTTGGCATATTTCTTGTAGTGTTTGAGCAACACAAGATATACATTTCAAAATATCTTATAGGACTCAAATTAGCATCCATTCAATAAGCAAAAGTTAATCATCTCATGCGTCCGTACATCGTCGAATATTATCACTAATACATCCCGAATAGTGTCATACATATAACATCACTAATACAACTAAAACCCTAGCACAGGACGGGTATCGGCGCGGGCGGTGGACACCCACAGAGAAGGAACCATCACGGGATCATAGCTCCAGTGAGATCCCTGGAGAACCTGCCAGGTATTGGAGAACCTGTGCTCCAACGCAAACAAGTAGTGACGGACGTGCGCGTCCTCCTCACTGACACGGTGATGCACCACCTCCGCAGGGTCCTCGAGCCTCTGGACCGTCACTGGCCCACGCGACCGCCACCAAAGAAGGTTCGGGTCAACAACAGGCTAGCTCCTCACCAACCTGCGCCTCCCGATAGGTAGCGCCTCCCAGTACCACCCCGGCGGAGCCCAGTCCCGGACATGGCCCGTCTGGTCAAGCAGGTGTCGTCCTCCGCCGACTCGACGACGAGGATGTGGGATAGGCATCGTCGACGTCGAAGCGGGAAAAATTGATTTAACTAAAAAAAATAGCAACAAGTTCTTACTAACGAGTTCTATTAATTCAATTAGTTCTTACTAAAATTAAACTTACTATAATAAAAATAAACTAATACTTTATTAGTACCTAGTTCTTACTAACTAATTAGTACCTAGGAACTACTGCCCTAATTACCATATAAGAAATTAACTAACTAGCACTAAAAATAGCCTAGGGTTCATACTAACTAGCACTAAATAGTTAGGGTTCATACTAAGCAGAGAAGAGGGATCGGAAGGGGAGAGTGCTTACAGAGGGCGGGGAGAGAGATGGGGGTCGGGGGAGACGGCGGCACCGAGGGCGGCGGGGGGTCGGGGGAGACGGCGGCGAGGCGGGGTCGGGGGAGACGGCGGCGAGGCGGGGTCGGGGAGACGGCGGCGAGGCGGTCGGGGGAGGACGGCGGCGAGGCGGGGTCGGGGGAGACGGCGGCGAGGCGGAGGCGACGAGGAATAGTAGAGGAGAATTGGGGGAGGAAGCAGAGGAGAGGGAATCAGGCCGCGGGGGGTTAGGTGAAAATAGCTTTAACAGTAGCGTGGGGAGGCAAAACGCGCTGCTGCTAAAATCCGTAGTAGTAGCGCTGTTCGTAGAAGGGCGCTACTACTATACCTAGCACGTCGGGAACGGTGTGGCAATTATAGTAGTAGCGCGTTCTGTTCCTGCCGCGCTACTGCTAAGCGGGTAACAGTAGCGCCGTTCTACGTACATCTGTATAAGTATTCTATCATGCCTAGCTAGGGGCGTTAAACGATAGCGCTTGTTGGGAGGCAACCCAATTTTATTTTTGTTCCTTTGCTTTTTGATTCTGTTTAGTAATAAATAATTCATCTAGCCTCTGTTTAGATGGTTTATCTTTTAATTAGTGTTTGTTCCAAGTAGAACCTTTGGGAAGACTTGGGGAAAGTCTTTGCGATCTTGCTGTAAAAAATAGAAACTTTAGAGCTCATGAGATTTGCTGCCATTTTTTTACTGGAGAGTGATATTTAGTTAATTATTTTTGAAGATGATTAATAGATAAATTCCTCACATCCAGCAATTTATTTTATAATTTTTGGGGTTCCATAAGTATTCGAAACCTATAGATTATTACAGATTGTTCTGTTTTTGACAAATTCTGTTTTTCGTATGTTGTTTGCTTATTTTGATGAATCTATGGCCAGTATTTGAGTGTATGAACCATAGAGAAGTTGGAATGTAGTAGGTTTAACACCAATATAAATAAAGAATGAGTTCATTACAGTACCTTGAAGTGGTGGTTTGTTTTCTTTTACTAACGGAGCTCACGAGATTTTCTTTTAAGTTTTGTATTGTGAAGTTTTCAAGTTTTGGGTAAAGATTTGATGAATTATGGAACAAGGAGTGGTAAGAGCCTAAGCTTGGGGATGCCCAAGGCACCCCAAGGTAAAATCCAAGTACAACCAAAAGCCTAAGCTTGGGGATGCCCCGGAAGGCATCCCCTCTTTCGTCTTCGTCCATCGGTAACTTTACTTGGAGCTATATTTTTATTCACCACATGATATGTGTTTTGCTTGGAGCGTCTTGTATGATTTGAGTCTTTGATTTTTAGTTTACCACAATCATCCTTGCTGTACACAGCTTTTGGGAGAGAGACACATGAATTGGAATTTATTAGAATACTCTATGTGCTTCACTTATATCTTTTGAGCTAGATAATTTTGCTCTAGTGCTTCGCTTATATATTTTAGAGCACGGTGGTGGTTTTATTTTATAGAAATTATTGATCTCTCATGCTTCACTTATATTATTTTGAGAGTCCTTTAGAACAGCATGGTAATTTGCTTTGGTTATGAATTTAGTCCTAATATGTAGGCATCCAAGATCGGTATAATAAAAACTATCAAAAAGTGCATCGAATACTATGAGAAGTTTGATACTTGATGATTGTCTTGAGATATGGAGATGGTGATATTAGAGTCATGCTAGTTGAGTAGTTGTGAAATTGAGAAATACTTGTTCTAAAGTTTGTGATTCCCGTATCATGCACGTATGGTGAACCGTTATGTGATGAAGTCGGGGCATGATTTATTTATTGATTGTCTTCCTTATGAGTGGCGGTCGGGGACGAGCGATGGTATTTTCCTACCAATCTATCCCCCTAGGAGCATGCGCGTAGTACTTTGTTTCGATAACTAATAGATTTTTGCAATAAGTATGTGAGTTATTTATGACTAATGTTGAGTCCATGGATTATACGCACTCTCACCCTTCCACCATTGCTAGCCTCTCTAGTACCGCACAATTTTCGCCGGTACCATAAACCCACCATATACCTACCTCAAAACAGCCACCATACCTACCTATTATGGCATTTCCATAGCCATTCCGAGATATATTGCCATGCAACTTTCCACCGTTCTGTTTATGACATGCTTCATCATTGTCATATTGCTTTGCATGATTATGTAGCTGACATCGTATTTGTGGCAAAGCCACCATTCATAAGTCTTTCATACATGTCACTCATGAGTCATTGCATATCCCGGTACACCGTCGAGACAATCACATAGAGTCATATTTTCTTCTAAGAATTGAGTTGTAATTCTTGAGTTGTAAGTAAATAAAGTGTGATGATCATCATTATTAGAGCATTGTCCCAAGTGAGGAAAGTATGATGGAGACTATGATTCCCCCGCAAGTTGGGATGAGACTCCGGACGACAAAAAGAGGCCAAAAAAAGAGAAGAAGGCCCAAATAAAAAAAATGAGAGAAAAAGAGAGAAGGGACAATGTTACTATCCTTTTCCGCTCTTGTGCTTCAAAGTAGCACCATGATCTTCATGATAAAGAGCCTCTTATGTTATCACTTTCATATACTAGTGGGAATTTTACATTATAGAACTTGGCTTGTATATTCCAATGACAGGCTTCCTCAAAATGCCCTAGGTCTTCGTGAGCGAGCAAGTTGGATGCACACCCACTTAGTTTCTTTTCGAGCTTTCATACACTTATAGCTGTAGTGCACCCGTTGCATGGCAATCCCTACTCACTCACATGGATATCTAGTGATGGGCATCTCCATAGCCCATTCATATGCCTAGCTGATGTGAGACTATCTTCTCCTTTTTGTCTTCTCCACAACCACCATTCTATTCCACCTATAGTTCTATGTCCATGGCTCACACTCATGTATTGCGTGAAGATTGAAAAAGTTTGAGAACATCAAAAGTATGAAACAATTGCTTGGCTTGTCATCGGGGTTGTGCATGATTTAAATACTTTGTGTGGTGAAGATAGAGCATAGCCATACTATATGATTTTGTAGGGATAACTTTCTTTGGTCATGTAATTTTGAGAAAACATAATTGCTTAGTTAGTATGCTTGAAGTATTATTGTTTCTATGTCAATATTAGACTTTTTTCTTGAATCTCTTGGATCTGAATATTCATGCCACAATAAACAGAATTACATTGAGAATTATGTTAAGTAGCATTCCACATCAAAAATTCTGTTTTTCTCATTCACCTACTCGAGGACGAGCAGGAATTAAGCTTGGAGATGCTTGATACGTCTCCAACATATCTATAATTTTTGATTGTTCCATGCAATTATATTATCTGTTTAGGATGTTAATGGGCTTTATTTTACACTTTTATATTATTTTTGGGACTAACCTACTAACCCAAGGCCCAGTGCAAATTGCTATTTTTTGCCTATTTCAGTGTTTCATAGAAAAGGAATATCAAATAGAATCCAAACGGAATTAAACCTTCGGGAGAGTTATTTTGGAACAAATGTGATCCAGAGGACTTGGAGTGGATGTCAAGAAACAAATGAGGAGTCCGTGAGGCAGGGGGCGCGCCCTCCCCCCTCGTGGGCTCCTCGTGGCTCCACTGACCTACTTCTTCCTCCTATATATATATATATATATATATATATATCACAGAGGGCCTCTACATCAACTCCATGGCCTCTCCGGTGATGTGTGAGTAGTTTACTTCAGACCTTCGGGTCCATAGTTATTAGCTAGATGGCTTCTTCTCTCTCTTTGGATCTCAATACAAAGTTCTCCTCGATCTTCTTGGAGATCTATCCGATGTAACTCTTTTTGCGGTGTGTTTGTCGATATCTGATGAATTGTGGGTCTATGATCAAGTCTATCTATGAACAATATTTGATTCTTCTCTAAATCTTTTATGTTTGATTGGTTTATCTTTGCAAGTCTCTTCGAATTATCAGTTTGGTTTGGCCTACTAGATTGATCTTTCTTGCAATGGGAGAAGTGCTTAGCTTTGGGTTCAATCTTGCGGTGCTCAATCCTAATGACAGAAAGGGAAACGACACGTATTGTATTGTTGCCATAGAGGATAAAAAGATGGGGTTTATATCATATTGCTTGAGTTTATCCTCTACATCATGTCATCTTGCCTAATGCGTTACTCTGTTCTTATGAACTTAATACTCTAGATGCATGCTGGATAGCGGTCGATGTGTGGAGTAATAGTAGTAGATGTAGGCAGGAGTCGGTCTACTTGTCACGTGATGCCTATATACATGATCATGCCTAGATATTCTCATAATTATGCTCTATCAATTGCTCGACAGTAATTTGTTCACCCACCGTAATACTTATGCTATCTTGAGAGAAGCCACTAGTGAAACCTATGGCCCCCGGTCTATTCTCCTTATATTATCTCCCGTACTAGTATTTCTATTACTTTTATTTTGCAATCTTTACTTTCAATCTATATCATAAAAATACCAAAAATATTTATCTTATTATTATTATTATTATTATTATCTCTATCAGATCTCACTCTTGTAAGTGACCGTGAAGGGTTTGGCAACCCCTTTATCGCGTTGGTTGCGAGGCTCTTATTTGTTTGTGTAGGTACGAGGGACTTGCGTCTGGCCTCCTACTGGATTGATACCTTGGTTCTCAAAATCTGAGGGAAATACTTACGCTACTTTGCTGCATCACCCTTTCCTCTTCAAGGGAAAACCAGTGCAGTGCTCAAGAGGTAGCATCCCACTTGTACCGGGCCCTGATCCAGTCACGCTCCAACGGGTCGGTGAACTCCGCCAAGGGGTCTGGGATTCCGTGACTTTCACATTCGGCGTCCTCTTTGGCCCATACGTGCCTCTTCCCCTCGTAACCACAACTTCCGAGGCGTTGGGGAGGCGTGTTCCTGGCCTGGAGTGCCTTCATTTTCTCCAACCTTGCCTTGACTTCTTCTTTTTTGCAAGTCTCCTTGAATTTTTCAAAGTCCTCTTCCTTTATCGACGAATTATCAGCATGAATCTTGGACCACGGTTCATTCTTCGTAATCGCTTTTTTCACTCGAACTTTCCAGGCGGAGAAGTCGTTGGTGAACGTCACCATCGCCTTGTTGTTTATCTTTGTCATGGCGACGTCGTCCCATGGATCTTTAAATTTGCTTTCATCCACTACAAAAAAGACACATCCATGACATTTTCAGTCGAACAAATTTTTTTCATGCTTATGACACTTCTATGACGATAATTGTGACAAAACCCGGTATCATCATAGATGTGGTGGGCTCCTACTTCTATGACAAAAAATCATGACAGAAAATGGGCTTTGCGTCCTGGGCGGGCCGGAGACGCAGCTGCATGAAATTCCTTGGGCCATCCATGACGGAGAAAACCGTGGTAGAAGCGAGGGCGAGGAAAATATTGGGGAGTTCCCGGTTACGGTGGGTGGTCAGGGGCCGAGCGATGCGCGTTTCTCTCGTACACGTAGGCGCATGGATGCGAGGCGTTGGGCTCTAACTGAACCCGAGCGATTGCACTGCAGGCTACGCATTACTGAACCCGAGCGATTGATCGATGGCTGTTAACCGAACCCGATCGAGCGATTCCTTTGCTATTACTGCTAACTGAAGCCGGTCAAACACTGCTGTCTCCCATGGTAGTAGAGGCCGTTCCCGCTGGATGAACAGGACCCCGATCGATCGAGCCGGTGGATTAACAAGACCCCGTGGAGGGCTGGATGACAGGACCTCGTGGAGGGCTGGATTAACAAGACCCCGTGGAGGGCTGGATGAACAAGACCTCGTCGAGGGCTGGTTGAATAGTAGCTGGCGGAGGGACTACTAGAAAAAGGGCTGCTAGTGGCGCACCTGTTTTCACTACTAATGGCGCACTATAGGTGCGCCACTAGTATCTGGTATACTAATGGCGCACCACGCTTTCAAATTTGTATTAATTTTTTTTATTTTTTCTTAATCTCGGGTCACTATGGCTTAATCTCGGGTCAATATGCTTAATCTCAGGTCAAATCGCACTCTATGGTCAAACTTCCCGGAAGGTCACCCATCCTCACACTACTCCAGCCCGAGCACGCTTAACTTCATAGTTCTATCCAACCCCAGCACCACCTCACTTCACAGGCACTTGTTGATATATCTATCATATCAATCCTAGGACTTTGTTCATGTTCATGAGTATGATGAAATTTTGAAAAAATATTTCAAACTTCCCGGTCATATTACGTATCATATTTTGAAAAATAATTCAATTTTTTTTCGAAACCAGTTTTTTTCTGCTACTAGTGGCGCACCTAGCATACGGTGCGCCACTAGTAAGTTTGAATTTTTTTTGAATTTTTTTGCCTCCGGATCTTAAAAGCCCTGTAACTTCTTTTTTCTGTTAGGTTTTTGGGGATTTTGAAAATGTTTAACGGGGTTCCCCGGTTAAATTTAGATGTAACTTTTCGAGTAGATGATTTTTCATATAGAAAACTTTTTAATCCGAGTTCGTATGGTTAATGCGCCATTTTACAAATTCCAGAGAGATTTTGCAAATAAAGTCGAAATTCATATTTGTAAATTTTCCCAACAACTAGACCACATATCACATGGGAAACTTATTTTCTTTTATTTTTTTGACATTTCCATCAATTTCTTTTTTTTAAACTGAAAAGGCGGTCCACGGGGGGGGGGGGTGCATTCGGTGGAAGTTTTGGGCCAAGTTATTAATGGCGCACCGTGGGAGTGGTGCGCCATTACTAGTTTTGAAAAAAAATAAAACAAATACTGAATTTTTTTTTGAAAAAAAATTAGTAATGGCGCACCAGTTGACAGTGCGCCATTACTAGTTTTGAAAAAAAATGAAAAAAAATTGTTACTAATGGCGCACCGTGTATGTGGTGTGCCATTAGTAATTGGACACTAATGGCGCACCTACACATGGTGCGCCATTAGTATATACTAATGGCGCACCAGATGTCTGGTGCGCCATTAGTGGCCATATCATCTATAGCCCTTTTCCTAGTAGTGAGCGCTGGATGAATAGTAGAGGAGAAGAAGAAAGGAATAGAGGAGAAGATGGAGGAAAAAAAGAGGAGAAGAAGAAAAGAATAGAGGAGAAGAAGAAAAAATATAAAATATTTCTATTTTTTCTTCTTCTCCTCTATTCCTTTCTTCTTCTCCTCTTCTTATTCTTCTTTTTCCGTCTTCTTATTTATTTCTCCTCTTCTTCCTGTCCTCTTCTTCTTTCTTTCTTCTTATTTTCTTCTTTCCTATCATTCTTTTTCTTCTTCTTCCCTTCCTAGCTAGATATATAGAACTTTTCTAAAATTGTAACTTTTGCATATATAAAACTTTTCTATATATGAACAAAAAACTTTCTATGAACAAAAAAACATTTTTGACATATATATTTAGCATATTCAATACACCTATACATCACATACACATATACATTATAGCCACATACACATATACATCACATATGAAAAAAAATTAAACTAATAAAAATAAAAAAACGTATAGCCACATATGAACAAAAACATATAGCTAGCCACATACATACGCATATACATTATATATATATGAACAAAAAAATTATACTAATAAAAATAAAAAATACAGAGCCGGGGAGGCGGCTCAAAGTGGAGGCAGGCGAGGAAGGGAGGGACGGGGCAGGGGCAGGGCGACAGCCACGAGGAGCGGGCGCGGCGACGGCGAGCACGTACGGGGCAGGGGCTTGGGGCGGGCGGCGCGCGTGAGCAGGGTAGCTCGAGGCGACGGCGGGGGCGGGACGGGGCAGGGGCAGGGCGACGGCGACGAGGGGCGGGCGGCGATGGCGAGCACGGGCAGCCTGGCGGCATCGAGGAGGTCAATCGGCGTCGTCGAGGGTAACTGGCGAGGGAAATCTGAAAATTTCTCGATTGTTACTTATATAGCAAAGGCTTTGGTCCTGGTTCGTGGCACGAACCGGGACCAAAGGTCTCTTTTCAGCGGCCCAAAGGGCGGGAAGCGGCGGCCTTTGTTCCCGGTTGGTGGCACCACCCGGGACTAAAGGGGGGCATTGGTCCCGGTTCATGCCACGAACCGGGACCAATGCACCCCTTTAGTCCCGGCTGGTGCCACCGACCGGGACCAATGGCCTTGCGCTCGCGCATTGCGGTGGGAAGTTTAGTCCCACCTCGCTAGCTGAGAGAGCTCAGCACCTGTTTATAAGCTGCGTTGCGGCTCAGGTGCTGAGCTCCTCTCTAATATGCAGGCAGTACTTGCCTACCCTTGTCACTGCCTTGTTGGGCCTATTGGGCCTACGGGCCTGCATCCTGGCCCATGTATAGATGGGTTTCTAGTCGTATGCAGGCCGTGTGGCCCAATAGGTGGCATTTTTATTTTTTCCAGTATTTGTTTTGTTTTTTGAATTATTTATTTTCTTTTGATTCTTGCTTTATTATTTTATTATTTTTGCTTTTAGTTTTAGAAAAATTATAAACTTTCTGTTAGTGCCATTAGTTTTCAAATTTGAATAGTTAAAATTTGAATTCTTTGAAATTTATGTGAATCACAAGTTTGTGATTAACTTTACTAGAAAAATAGTTTTTTTCCAGTTTTTTTGTTTTGTTTTCTGCATTATTTATTTTCTTTTATTTTTTGCTTTGTTTTTTAATTCTTTTTGCTTTTAGGTCAGCAAAATTATAAACTTTCTGTTAGTGCCATTAGTTTTCAAATTTGAATAGTTAAAATTTGAATTGTTTGAAATTTGTGTGAATCACAAGTTTGTGATTAACTTTACTATAAAATAGTTTTTTCCTGTTTTTTTGTTTTGTTTTTTGCATTATTTATTTTGTTTTGTTTTTTTCTTTAATTTTTAATTCTTTTTTGCTTTTAGGTTAGCAAAATTATAAACTTTCTGTTAATGCCATTAGTTTTAGAAAAATTATAAACTTTCTGTTAGTGCCATTAGTTTTCAAATTTGAATTCTTTGAAATTTGTGTAAATCACAAGTTTGTGATTAACTTACTAAAAATGAGAATAGATGCGCTTATAGAAAAAATTCAACCTAAATTCATTGTAAATTTCTATGAATTTCAGAGAAATTCACTCTGAATTTAGGTTAAACTTTTCTCTATAACGGCATTTATTTTCACTTTGAGAGGAGCTCAACAAGGCAGAGAGGGAAGGGCTTATAAATCGGTGTGAGCCCCCTTCGGTTAGAGAGGTGGGACTAAACTCTGCCCGCAACGAGGACCAACCCTTTAGTCCCAGTTTGTGGCACAAACCGGGACTAATGGTCATGGGCCAGGGGCGAGGAGCATTGGTCCCGGTTGGTGCCACGAACCGGGACCAATGCCCCCTTTAGTCCCGGTTGGTGGCACCAACGGGGACCAAAGGCCTTGCGCTGCCCGCGGCCAAAAGTTTAGTCCCACCTCGCTAGTTGAGAGGGCTCGGAGTGGTTTATAAGACCCACTGCGGCTGCCCTCTTGAGCTCCTCTCAAATGCAGGCTTACGGGCCTAATCTCACACTATGCTGTCTGTGGGCCTATTGGGCCTTCTGCGGGCCTTAATCCTGGCCCAGGTTGGGTTTCTAGTCGTATTTAGGCCGTGGTGGCCCAATAGGTGGCGGTTTTTTTTATTTTTTTCCATTTTTTGTTTTGTTTTTTGCATTATTTATTTTTTTTGTTTCTTGCTTTATTTTTTAATTCCTTTTTGCTTTTAGGTCAGAAAAATTGTAAACTTTCTGTTAGTGCCATTAGTTTTCAAATTTGAATAGTTAAAATTTGAATTCTTTGAATTTTTTGTGAATCACAAGTTTGTGATTAACTTTACTATAAAAATAGCTTTTTTCCAGTTTTTTGTTTTGTTTTTTGCATTATTTATTTTCATTTGTTTTTTGCTTTTTTTATTGTTTTTGCTTTTAGGTCAGCAAAATTATAAACTTTCTGTTAGTGCCATTAGTTTTAGAAAAATTATAAACTTTCTATTAGTGCCATTAGTTTTCAAATTTGAATAGTTAAAATTTGAATTCTTTGAAATTTGTGTGAATCTCAAGTTTGTGATTAACTTTACTTTTTCCAGTTTTTTTGTTTTGTTTTTTGCATTATTTATTTTCTTTTGCTTTTTGCTTTTTTCAATTGTTTTTGCTTTTAGGTCAGCAAAATTATAAAATTTCTATTGGTGCCATTAGTTTTAGAAAAATTATAAACTTTGTGTTAGTGCCATTAGTTTTAGAATTTGAATAGTTAAAATTTGAATTCTTTGAAATTTGTGTGAATCACAAGTTTGTGATTAAATTTACTATAAAATAGTTTTTTTCCAGTTTTTTTGTTTTGTTTTTTGCATTATTTATTTTCTTTTGTTAAAATTATAAAATTTCTATTAGTGCCATTAGTTTTAGAAAAAATTATAAACTTTCTGTTAGTGCCATTAGTTTTCAAATTTGAATAGTTAAAATTTGAATAATGGTATTATGGGGGCCGAACCATAAGACATTAAAGCATTTCAAATGAAGTCTGAAAAAGTTGAAAGTTGGCATGGTATCATAATTTCACCCACATAGCATGTGCATGTACAAAACGGACAATGGTATCATATATACTCGTCTGTTACAAAGTTGGCATGGTATATACTCGTCTGTTACAAAGTTGGCATGGTATCATCATAATAGTTGCGGGAGAAAGTCTTCACTTTTTCTTCGCTTGTGACATTTGCTTATTGCGCCGTAACCATGGATAATCTTCATGGTTTATCAGGATGCTTGGGTCAGCCTTAACTTTGAAGGGAGGAATTTCATGAAACTTTTCATAATCTTCAGACATGTCTGTCTTGCCCTCCACTCCCACGATGTCCCTTTTTCCTAAAAGAACTATGTGGCACTTTGGCTCATCGTATGATGTATTCGCTTCCTTATCTTTTCTTTTTCTCGGTTTGGTAGACATGTCCTTCACATAGATAACTTGTGCCACATCATTGGCTAGGACGAACGGTTCGTCTGCATACGCAAGATTGTTGAGATCCACTATTGTCATTCCGTACTGTGGGTCTACCTATACCCCGCCTCCTGACAGATTGACCCATTTGCACTTAAACAAAGGGACCTTAAAATCATGTCCGTAGTCAAGTTCCCATATGTCCACTATGTAACCATAATATGTGTCCTTTCCCCTCTCGGTTGCTGCATCAAAGCGGACACCGCTGTTTTGGTTGGTGCTCTTTTGATCTTGGGCGATTGTATAAAATGTATTCCCATTTATCTCGTATCCTTTGTAAGTCAATACAGTCAAAGATGGTCCCCTGGACAACAAGTACAGCTCATCACAAACAGTGTTGTCACCTCTGAGACGTGTTTCCAACCAACTACTGACAGTCCTGATGTGTTCACATGTAATCCAGTCGTCGCACTGCTCCGGGTGTTTGGAGCGCAGACTGTTCTTGTGTTCATCGACATACGGGGTCACCAATAGAGTTCTATAGAACTGTGTAGTGTGCTTGAGACCAAGAATATCCGTCCCTGCATATTATTGAGGCCCCTCCCAACGTGCCTTTTCCAGTCAGTCTCCCCTCATACCGCGATAGGGAGACCTATCTTCTTAAGGCTAGGAATGAAGTCAACACAAAACCCAATGACATCCTCTGTTTGATGGCCCATGGAGATGCTTCCTTCTGGCCTAGCGCGGTTATAGACATATTTCTTTAGGACTCCCATGAACCTCTCAAAGGGGAACATATTGTGTAGAAATACGGGCCCAGAATGACAATCTTGTCGACTAGATGAACTAGGACGCGCGTCATGATATTGAAGAAGGATGGTGGGAACACCAGCTCGAAACTGACAAGACATTGTGCCACATCACTCCTTAGCCTTGGTACGATTTGTGGATCGATCACCTTCTGAGAGATTGCATTGAGGAATGCGCATAGCTTCACAATGGCTAATCGGACGTTTTCTGGTAGAAGACCCCTCAATGCAATCGGAAGCAATTGCGTCATAATCACGTGGCAGTCATGAGACTTTAGGTTCTGGAACTTTTACCCTGGCATATTTACTATTCCCTTTATATTCGACAAGAAACCAGTCGTGACCTTCATACTGAGCAGGCATTCAAAGAAGATTTCTTTCTCTTCTTTCATAAGAGCGTAGCTGGCAGGACCTTTATACTGCTTCGGAGGCATGCCGTCTTTTTCGTGCAAATGTTGCAGGTCCTCCCGTGCCTCAGGTGTATCTTTTGTCTTCCCATACACGCCCAAGAAGCCTAGCAGGTTCACGCAAAGGTTCTTCGTCACGTGCATCACGTTGATTGAAGAGTGGACCTCTATGTCTTTCAAGTTGGGTAGGTCCCAAATATAGATTTCTTCTTCCACATGGGTGTGTGTCCCTCAGCGTCATTCAGAACAGCTAGTCCGTCGGGACCCTTTCCAAAGATTACGTGTAAATCATTGACCATAGCAAGTACGTGATCACCGGTACACATGGCGGGCTTCTTTCGGTGATCTGCCTCGCCTTTGAAATGCTTTCCTTTCTTTCGACATTGATGGTTGGTTGGAAGAATAAACGATGGCCCAGGTACACATTCTTCCTGCATTTGTCCAGGTATATACTTTCAGTTTCTTCTAAACAGTGCGTGCATGCGTGGTATACCTTGTTTGTCTGTCCTGAAAGGTTACTGAGAGCAGGCCAATCGTTGATGGTTACAAACAACAACGCGTGCAGGTTAAATTCCTCCTGTTTGTGCTCATCCCACGTACGTACACCGTTTCCATTCCACAGCTATAAAATTTCTTCAACTAATGGCCTTAGGAGCACATCAATGTCGTTGACGGGTTGCTTAGGGCCTTGGATGAGAAATGGCATCATAATGAACTTCCGCTTCATACACATCCAAGGAGGAAGGTTATTCATACATAGAGTCATGGGCCAGGTGCTGTGATTGCTGCTCTGCTCCCCGAAAGGGTTAATGTCATCTGCACTTAAACCAAGCCATACGTTCCTTGGGTCACTTGCAAACTCATGCCAGTACTTTCTCTCGATTTTTCTCCACTGCGACCCGTCAGCGGGTCCTCTCAACTTCCCGTCTTTCTTACGGTCCTCACTGTGCCATCGCATCAACTTGGCATGCTCTTCGTTTCTGAACAGACGTTTCAACCGTGGTATTATAGGAGCATACCACATCACCTTCGCAGGAACCCTCTTCCTGGGGGGCTCGCTGTCAACATCACCCGGGTTATCTCGTCTGATCTTATACCACAATGCACCGCATACCGGGCATGCGTTCAGATCCTTGTATGCACCGCGGTAGAGGATGCAGTCATTAGGGCATGCATGTATCTTTTGCACCTCCAATCCTAGAGGGCATACGACCTTCTTTGCTGCGTATGTACTATTGGGCAATTCGTTATCCTTTGGAATCTTCTTCTTCAATATTTTCAGTAGCTTCTCAAATCCTTTGTCAGGCACAACATTCTCTGCCTTCCACTGCAGCAATTCCAGTACGGTACCGAGCTTTGTGTTGCCATCTTCACAATTGGGGTACAACCCTTTTTGTGATCCTCTAACATGCGATCGAACTTCAGCTTCTCCTTTGGACTTTCGCATTGCGTCCTTGCATCGACAATGACCCAGCGGAGATCATCATCATCAGGCACATCGTCCGGTTCCTCATGATCTTCAACAGCTTCCCCCGTTGCAGCATCATTAGGCACATCGTTTGGTTCCTCTTGATCTTCAGCAGCTTCCCCCGTTGCAGCATCACCGTATTCAGGGGGCACATAGTTGTCATCGTCCTCTTCTTCTTCACCATCTTCCATCATAACCCCTATTTCTCCGTGCCTTGTCCAAACATTATAGTGTGGCATGAAACCATTGTAAAGCAGGTGGGTGTGAAGGATTTTCCGGTCAGAGTAAGACTTCGTATTCCCACATTTAGGGCATGGACAGCACATAAAACCATTCTGCTTGTTTGCCTCAGCCACTTCGAGAAAATCATGCACGCCCTTAATGTACTCGGAGGTGTGTCTGTCACCGTACATCCATTGCTGATTCATCTACATGCATTATATATAATTAAGTGTGTCAAAAACCATTACAGAACATCATGAATAGATAATTAAGTGACCAAATTAATAGAAGTTCATCATCACATTAAAACCAAAGTACATACATAGTTCTCATCAAACAACATATAGCTCTCCAGAGCATCTAATTAATTAAACCATACATTGAAACTATGTAAAACAATTCAATGCGAAAACAAACGCGATCATAATCGCAACCAAGGTAACAATTGATCCAATGGCATAATGATACCAAGCGTCGGTATGAATGGCATATTTTCTAATCTTTCTCATCTTCAACTACATTGCATCCATCTTGATCTTGTGATAATCGACGACATCCGCAACATGCAACTCCAATATCATCTTCTCCTCCTCAATTTTTTTATTTTTTCCTTCAAGTAATTGTTTTCTTCTTCAACTAAATTTAACCTCTCGACAATAGGGTCGGTTGGAATTTTCGGTTCAACTACCTCCTAGATAAATAAAATCTATGTCACGTTGGTCGGCATAATTGTCATAAACAATAAATGAACCAAATAGTTATAAAAGGATAATATATACCACATCTGAATCATAGCCAGGACGAGGGCCAACAGGGGCGGATACCAAAACCATCGCACTATATAATAACAAGCAATAATAAAAGTAAGAAAATTAGACAAGTGTCTATCTAGCTAAAGTAAGTATTTTTCTTTCAGAACAAGAGGCTCACCAGGGTGGTGCCGGCGACGAGATCGGTGCGGGCGATCCACGGCGGTGAAGACGGGAGTGGGACGTGACGGGCCGCTAAACCTAGACAAATCTCGAAAATGGTGCTTTGAGGTCGAGCTTCGAGAGGAGAAAGCTTAACTAGTGTGGCTCGGGCATTTCATCGAACACCTCATGTGCATAGGAGGTGAGCTAGAGCACCACAAAGCTCTCCCCTCGCCGGCCAGAAAAAATAGAGCAGTGTGGAGTGCTCTGCTCGCCGGCGGGG
>NC_053024.1:530983848-531024585 GCF_003073215.2 Triticum urartu
GTTCTGGATTGAACCGGGACTAAAGGGGGGAGGTATTAATACCGACACTTTAGTCCCGGTTCCTGAACCGGGACTAAAGGCCCTTACGAACCGGGACTATAGGCCCTTTTTCTACCAGTGATAATAAACGGAATGGTGGAAAGTTTCATGGCAATATATCTCGGAATGGCTATGGAAATGCCATAATAGGTAGGTATGGTGGCTGTTTTGAGGAAGGTATATGGTGGGTGTATGATACCGGCGAAAGGTGCGCGGTATTAGAGAGGCTAGTAATGGTGGAAGGGTGAGAGTGTGTATAATCCATGGACTCAACATTAGTCATAAAAACTCATATACTTATTGCAAAAATCTACAAGTTATCAAAGCAAAGTATTACGCGCATGCTCCTAGGGGATAGATTGGTAGGAAAAGATCATCGCTCGTCCCCGACCGCCACTCATAAGGAAGACAATCAATGAATAAATCATGCTCCGACTTCATCACATAACGGTTCACCATATGTGCATGCTACGGGAATCACAACTACTCAACTAGCACAACTTTAATATCACCATCTTCATATCTCAAAACAATTATCAAGCATCAAACTTCTCATAGTATTCAACACACTCATAAGAATGTTTTATTATTATTCTTGAATACCAACAATATTAGGATTATTTAAGCAAATTATCATGCTATTTAAGACTCTCAAAATAATCTAAGTGAAGCATGAGCGATCAATAGTTTATGTAAAACAAATTCACCACCGTGCTCTAAAAGATATAAGTGAAGTACTAAAGCAAAACTATATAACTCAAAAGATATAAGTGAAGCACATAGAGTATTCTAACAAATTCCAAATCATGTATGGCTCTCTCAAAAGGTGTGTACAGAAAGGATGATTTTGGTAAAATAACAAATAAATACTCAAATAATACAAGACGCTCCAAGCAAAACACATATCATGTGGTAAATAAAAATGTAGCTCCAAGTAAAGTTACCAATAGAAGTAGATGAAAGAGGGGATGCCTTCCGGGGCATCCCCAAGCTTTGGATTTTAGGTGTCCTTAGATTATCTTGGGGGTGCCATGGGTATCCCCAAGCTTAGGCTCTTGCAACTCCTTGTTCCATAATCCATCAAATATTTACCCAAAACTTGAAAACTTCACAACACAAAACTTAAAGTAGAAAATCATGTGAGCTCCGTTAGAGAAAGAAAACAAAAGACCACTTCAAGGTACTGTAATGAACTCATTATTTATTTATATTGGTGTTAAACCTACTGTATTCCAACTTCTCTATGGTTTATAAACTATTTTACTAGCTATAGATTCATCAAAATAAGAAAACAACACACGGAAAACAGAATCTTTCAAAAACAGAACAGTCTGTAGTAATATGTAGCTAGCACAAGATCTGGAACCCCATAAATTCTAAAATAAATTGCTGGACGTTAGTAATTTATCTATTAATCATCTGCAAAAATAATTAACTAAATAGCACTTTCCAAATAAAAATGGCAGCAGTTCTCGTGAGCGCTAAAGTTTCTGTTTTTTACAGCAAGATATCAAGACTTTCCCCAAGTCTTCCCAACGGTTCAATTTGGAACAAACACTAATTAAACACAAAAAGACACAACCAAAACATATGATAGATAAATTATCTATTACTAAACAGGAGAAAAAGCAAGGAATAAAAATAAAATTGGGTTCCCTCCCAACAAGCGCTATCGTTTAACGCCCCTAGCTAGGCATAAAAAGCAAGGATAGATCTAGATATTGCCATCTTTGGTTGGTAATTTTTCAATGAGGCATCTACCATCCTTAGGAATTTCTTTATTTTTAGTTATTATAAAACTTTTAGGCACAAGATCGAAAAATTTATTTGTAACAAATGGTTCCTTAATGATAGCAACAAGATTGGGATGAATACTTATAGATTTTAGATCTGCAGTTTCCTTACTAGAGGATTCACCCTTATTTTTAGGAACATACATAAGCTTGGAAATTTTAGTAGGAGGACTTGGAGTATTCTTTATGGAAGAAAAAGCGGTTCCCAAGTTGGTGATGATACCCTCAAGTTTATCGATTCTATTGTAATCATGATTTATTTTCTCATTAACTATGGGTTCCTTCTCTTTAATATTTTTCAAAGTGACTCCTACTTTAGATCCATATTGAGAGATTCGGTTGTGGATCTTTTTATCCAAATTTTCAATTGACTCTACGGTAGCAACCTTATTTTCAATAATTTCGAGCCTTTGCATTACATGCTCCAAAGTTAATACAGTTCCATTAACCAAAAGAGGTGGTGAGCGAAATAAATCTATCATAGCATTATAAGAATCAAAAGTGTGGCTACCCAAGAAATTCCCTCCGGTAATGGTATCAAGGACGTATCTGTACCAACGAGCAATGCCTACATAAAAATTGCGAAGAAGAACGGAAGTAGATTGCTTCCTGGTAGATCTATTTTGAGCATTGCAAATTCTATACCAATCGTCTTTTAGATTTTCTCCCTCCCTTTGCTTAAAATTTAGAACTTCATTCTCGGGAGACAACGGAGAATATAGAGGACTCGCCATAACGACAAGCAAACGGAAAAGAGGCAAACGGAAAAAGAAAGGGAGGATATAGAGAGAGAGGGCGAATAAAACGGCAAGGGTGAAGTGGGGGAGAGGAAAACGAGAGGCAAATGGCAAATAATGTAATGCGGCAGATAAGGATTGTGATGGGTACTTGGTATGTTGACTTTTGCGTAGACGCCAGAAGTGGCTCATTGTTGGAAGTCAAACCTTGACTTGCACCAACCTCCCTGGCAATGGCGCCATAAATTCTTCTTGCTACCTCTTGAGCACTGCATTGGATTTCCCCGAAGAGGAAAGGATGATGCAGCAAAGTAGCATAAGTATTTCCCTCAGTTTTTGAGAACCAAGGTATCAATCCAGTAGGAGGGTGCGTGCGCGTCCCCTAGTACCTACACAAAGCAAATAACTCCTTGCAACCAACGCGATAAGGGGTTGTCAATCCCTTCACGGTCACTTACGAGAGTGAGATCTGATAGATATGATAAGATAATATTTTTGGTATTTTCATGATAAAGATGCAAAGTAAAATAAAAGAAAAGCAAAAAAGCAAAGGAAATAACTAAGTATTGGAAGATTAATATGATGAAGATAGACCCGGTCGGCATAGGTTTCACTAGTGGCTTCTCTCAAGAGCATAAGTATTCTACGGTGGGTGAACGAATTACTGTTGAGCAATTGACAGAATTGAGCATAGTTATGAGAATATCCAGGTATGATCATGTATATAGGCATCATGTCCGAGACAAGTATACCGACTCTTGCATGCATCTACTACTATTACTCCACTCATCGACCGCTATCCAGCATGCATCTAGAGTATTAAGTTAATGAAAACAGAGTAATGCCTTAAGCAAGATGACATGATGTAGAGGGATAAATTCATGCAATATGATAAAAACCCCATCTTGTTATCCTCGATGGCAACAATACAGTACGTGCCTTGCTGCCCCTACTGTCACTGGGAAAGGACACCGGAAGATTGAACCCAAAGCTAAGCACTTCTCCCATTGAAAGAAAGATCAATCTAGTAGGCCAAACCAAACTGATAATTCGAAGAGACTTGCAAAGATAACCAATCATACATAAACGAATTCAGAGAAGACTCAAATCTTGTTCATAGATAGACTTGATCATAGACCCGCAATTCATCGGTCTCAACAAACACACCGCAAAAACAAGATTACATCGAATAGTTCTCCACAAGAGAGGGGGAGAACATTGTATTGAGATCCAAAAAGAGAGAAGAAGCCATCTAGGCTAATAACTATGGACCCGAAGGTCTGAGGTAAGCTACTCACACTTCATCAGAGAGGCTATGGTGTTGATGTAGAAGCCCTCCGTGATGGATACCCCCTCTGGTGGAGCTCCGGAACAGGCCCCAAGATGGGATATCGTGGATACAGGAAGTTACGGCGGTGGAATTCGGGTTTTGGCTCCGTATCTAATCGTTTGGGTGTACGTAGGTATATATAGGAGGAAGGAGTATGTCGATGGAGCCACAGGGGGCCCACGAGGGTGGAGAGCGCGCCTAGGGGGGTAGGGTCCAAGTCTCTCCTTTGTTTCTTAACGTAGGGTCCAAGTCTCCTGGATCATGTTCGGTGAGAAAATCATGTTCCCGAAGGTTTCATTCCGTTTGGACTCTGTTTGATATTCCTTTTCTTCGAAGCCCTAAAATAGGCTAAAAACAGCAATTCTGGGCTGGGCCTCCGGTTAATAGGTTAGTCCCAAAAATAATATAAAAGTGGAAAATAAAGCCCAATAATGTCCAAAACAGTAGATAATATACCATGGAGCAATCAGAAATTATAGATACGTTGGAGACGTATCAGCGCTACTGCTAAATTCGCATCAGTAGCGCATTTTTCTTGAACGCACTACTGCTAATTAGTAGTAGCGCTTCTTTTTGTGCCACGCTGCTGCTAATATTCTGTGTATAAGGTTTTCCCTAGTAGTGATAGTTATTCATATGAGAGCCACTCAACATTTTCATCATGGTCTTCTCCTTGGTAAGACTCGAATAAAAAGAAAAGAAATTTAGAGAAACACACTGAAATATTTTTAGAGTTTTTGGTTTTCTTCAACACGCGACAAAAACGAGAAAAACTATTTACAAGGGAAAGCTCCTAACAAGCAAAAGAAGAAAAAGGAAATCTTTTTGGATTTTATTTTTAGTACTACTACTAATCATGCATAGAAAGTAAATTACCGCAACTATTTTTTTTGGTCTTCTAAAGTTTTTCAAACACACAAGAAGAAAGCAAGAAAATAAATCTAAGCATGGATGATACAATGAAAAAGTGTGAACACCGACAAATAGGATGGTATGTGAACATGAATATAATGTCGGTGAGAAACACATACTCCCCCAAGCTTAGGCTTTTGCCTAACTTGGCAGTCGATCAGTAGCCTGGAGGGTAGTAGTCAGCGTGGTAGCTCGCAGAGGCTCTCGGTGCGGATGCCTCAACACGTCGTGCCGCCACCACTACTGCGTTATGAGCTCGGGCCTCTCTCTCAAGAAAAAATATCTTCCCTTGCTGTTATAATCAAACAGAGCAAGCGCAGGCAAATATCTGTCCACAACATGTGATTGGTTAAACATCAGATTATAAGTGAAGTCATGAATCCTTCCTTTAAGGATTTTATGCACTTTTAAAGCATCAAATCTAAATACCGAGTGGGTAGGATAGGATCAAAGGGCAAAGGTGAGACACCCAGCCCTCGTGCTAGACGTGTGGCATAAATTCCACCATAGAAAAAGCCACTTTTGGCGTTATGCTGAAGTCTACGTGCAATAATCTCTCCAAGGTTATAATTTCTTTCACTAGTGAGAGCGGTGTGAATGAGGCTCAAGTCTGGTGCACAAAGTATGCTACAGTCTTGCTTTCCTATTATGCATTTCCCGTTAAATAAAGCAAAATACTGAATTGCGGGAAAGTGAATGCTCTTTATTCTTCCTTGTCTCACTCCCCTATTTTCACCATATCAAAGGCTAGTCAGGAAAGATTCATACTCAGCTATTGGTGGCTCATCAAGTGAACCCCAAAATGGAAGTTTGCAATGATAAGTAAAATTCTCTAATGGAATAGTATATGGATTATCATAAAGCATAAACGACACCCTAGACTCACGTGGAAAATATTTAAATCCTTTGACAAATGAATCAGTGAGAAGTTGTTGTTGTTCACAGTTATCTGAAAGGTAGGGACCGAGAACGGCATTGTGAACATATTGCTCAAATTCCTCTTTAATGCCCACACACATCATATATTCATCGCAAGGCCATAAGCACGTTTTGGTGGCGGCATCTCGTGTGGAACTTTCACTTGGTTCAACATAAGACCGATGAGCAGAATTGTCACTAGAATATGCCCCCGAGGATCGTCTCCTCGAAGAACTCCTTCCAAATAGGTTCATCATGTCCGCATACAATTTTTTGAAAATAAAATTTTGGAGGTGACAAAAATTTGTCAACAAAATTTTATGAAATTGATAGCAACTACTCATAGGGATACATAGAGGCCATAGCAAGCATTCAAACTACTTAGAACACTAAGAATTGAACATGCAAGCACATATACAGCAACACCAAGAGTAGCTAATTATTCAAAGTATAAACTTCTAAAACAAAAACTAATTGGACAAATGGTGGAGTCACATACCAAGCAACAATCCCCCGAAATAGTTTCGGAAATGGAGCTTCGAGCAAAGAGATCGAAATCCGCGGGTTTGAGCTCAAGAACATGGGAGAGAGAGCAATGGGGATTTTTTTCTGGAGGTAAGTGATGATGTGGGATAAAGAGATAAGTGAGGGGGCCCAAGTGGGGACCACAACCCACTAAGGCGCGTTTGGGGGTGCTGGCGCGTCCAGGTGGGCTGTGCCCACCTGGTGCACCTCCTTCTGGTATTTATTGCACCAAAAATTCTCAAATATTTAGAAAAAAATCGTGTAAAATTTTCAGGGCATTCTAAGAACTTTTATTTTTCGGTCATTTTTATTGCTCAGGAAATTCAGAAAACAGACAAAACATGGCATTTTATTTTATTTAACTTATAAAAACAAAGAATAAAAAGTAGGGACATAAAGTAGTGCTTACTAAATTCATCAACTTCATACCGCTAAAATATGATCCATTAATAAGGTTGATCAAGTCTTATTAACAACAACTTTCGATTAGCGTGAAACCAAAGAACTTTCGTAAATCACTAAGTTACCTCAATGTGGATTTGAATGTCCCCAACAATAATCATTTCATATTTTTTTGGCAGTAGGTAGAGGTATTTAAAAACTTCCAATAGTGATCGTTGGAGATTTTTGAATAGCATTAATACCATTCACTTGAAATTATTTCTTTGGAAAATGCACCGTATGCTCGTTACCTTTAATATGAAAAGTGAGCTTCCTTTATTGCAATCAATAACAGCCCTTGAAGTATTCAAAAAGGGTTTACCAAGGATAATCAACATGTTGTCGTCCTCGGGCATCTCAAGTATAACAAAAT
The DNA here is from genome assembly GCF_003073215.2 of Triticum urartu. Lineage (NCBI taxonomy): Eukaryota > Viridiplantae > Streptophyta > Magnoliopsida > Poales > Poaceae > Triticum > Triticum urartu. Next base: position 530,990,917 of record NC_053024.1, read on the forward strand.
CAGTCAAAATAGTAACATTAGCAACAACAATGGGCACATCCTCACAGATACCGATAGGTATGGCAGTTGATTTGTCAGCCATTTGCAAAGATATTTCAGTAGGTGTGAGTTTATTCAAGTCAAGTCTTTTATATAAAGAGAAAGGCATAAAACTAACATCAGCTCCTAAATCACGCAAAGCAGTTTTCACATAATTATTTTTGATAGAGCAAGGTATAGTTGGTATTCCCGGATCTCCAAGTTTTTTAGGCACTCCATATTTAAAAGTATAATTAGCAAGCATAGTGGAGATTTCAACTTCCGGTATTTCTCTCTTATCTGTGATGATGTCTTTCATATACTTTGCATAAGGAGGCATTTTCAGGATATCAGTCAAGTGAGTACACAAAAAGACTGGCCTCAGCATTTCAGAAAAGCGTTCAAATTCTTCATCATCATTCTTTTCAGTTGACTAGGGTGGAAAAGGCATAGGTTTTTTGAACCCATGATTCTCTTTCTTTACAGTGTTTTCTAGCAATGAAGTCTCTTTTATCATATCTTTTATTCCTAGGTTGTGGGTTATCAAGATCAACATGTGGTTCCATTTCAACATCATTATCTGGTTCTTTATCATTTGGTTGAGTGTCTTCATGAACATGAACATTATCTTGTTCATTATCACTAGGTGAATGTTCATTACCAGATTGAGTTTCAACATTAGAGATAGAAGTTTCATTTGCATTATCAGGAGGTTTCTCTATTTCAGCTGCACTAGAAGTGTGCAAAGTCCTATCATTTTTCTTTTTCTTTTTCTTTTTAGAAGGACTAGATGCACTAGTGTTATTTCTTTGTGAATTTTGTTCAATTACTTTTGGGTTTCCCACAGGATAAAGTGGTTCCTCAGTCAATTTACCTCCTCTAGTTGCAACTCTAACAGGAAAGTCATGCATATTATGATTCATTTCATCAAGTAATTTCTTTGTGATTTAGAAACTTGTTCTAATTGAGTTTAAACCATAGAAGCATGTTTTCCAATACCTCTAACATAATTTCAAATTCTAAATAACAAGTCACTCAAGAGAGCAATCATATCATAATTATATTTCAGTTGTTTCATAACATTTGCACTGAAGTGATCTTGTTTTCTAATGTAGTTTTCAAACTCATAAAGGCATTGACTAGGATGCATATTATGAGGATTATCATTTTCATTGAACTTCATAAGAGAATTTACCTCTACCACCTTAGGCATTGATGGTGTATTAAGCCCATGTATTTCTTCAATAGGAGGTAAATTTTTAACATCCTCAGCTTTAATACCCTTTTCCTTCATAGATTCCTTTGCCTCTTGCATACCTTCAGGACTAATATATAGTATACCCTTCTTCTTCGGAGTGGGTTTAGGCAATGGTTTAGGAATAGTCCAATCATCATAATTTTCAATATGTTATTCAATAATTCTTCAGCTTGAGAAATACTTCGTTCCTTGAAAACACAACCAGCAAAACTATCTAGGAGGTCCCTAGAAGCATCAGTTAGTCCATTATAGAAGATATCAAGCATTTCATTTTTCTTAAGAGGATGATCAGGCAACGCATTAAGTAACTGGCAAAGTCTCCCCCAAGCTTGTGCGAGACTCTCTTCTTTAGTTTGCACAAAGTTAAATATTTCCTGTAAGGCACCTTGTTTCATATGAGCAGGAACATATTTTTCATAGAAGTAATAAATTATATCCGGGGGACTAAGCACACAACCAGGAGCAAGAGTAATGTACCAAGCTTTACCATCACCCTTTAATGAGAAAGGAAATAATTTGAGAACAAAGTAATAACGAGTCTTCTCATAATGAGTAAAAAGGGTGGCTATATCATTCAACTTAGTAAGATGTGCCACAACAGTTTTAGTTTCATAACCATGGAAAGGATCAGATTCAACCAAAGTAATTAACTCTGGGTCAACAGAGAATTCATAATCCTTATCATCAATAAAGATAGGTGAAGTAGCAAACTTAGGATCACATTTCATTCTAACATTCAAAGATTTTTATTTATACTTGCATAGTAATTTCTCTAGATCATCTAGGTCCTTACAAGAAAGAATATCTCTAGTAGTCTCTTCACTCATAACATAACCTTCCGGTATCTTAGGCAATTCATATCTTGAAAGGCTAGTTCTAGTAGGTGTTTTAGGAGTTTCAGTTTCAAGCTCATCATCAGATTCAACAACATCATGTTGTATTACTCTAGCAATTTGTTTATCAAGAAATTCACCAAGTGGCACATCATCATGAGCAAGCAAGGTACTAGCATCATCATAAGCATCATGCATAGTAGAAGTAGAATCATCAATAACATGGGACATATTAGAATTGATAGCATGTGGTGGTGTTTGTCATGGAATTGTCACGGCAGATGTCCTTAGTGTCAGGACTTAGTCACGAAGCCAACGCATCTATATGGTAGCTTGAGAGGGGTTGAGCGGAATCGAGAGACGCAACACAAGACAAGGGTTTAGACAGCTTCGGGCCCCCGGGAAACATCATCCGGTAATAACCCTACATGTTGTTTGTGGCTAGGTCTCATTATGATCGAGAAGGAGTCGCCGGTAAGCCGGCTTGTGTCTAGCCCTAGAGATTATTTTCTGTTCCCCTTTGGGGAGCCCTGCCCCTCCTTATATATGTTGAAGGGGCGGGTTACATGTGGAGTCCTAGTAGACTAGGATAGTCTATCCTTCTCACAAGTTGAATACAACTTCGGGTCTTGCTTCCTGTAAAGGAAATATTCGTCATCCCTTTCTCTTAAGCCGGCCCACCAGAGTATAAGCCGGCCTGCTGGGCCTTGGGCCTTGTCGTCCGTCTGATCCGCCCGCCAGGGTCTCTAGTGAGTCACAATGTCCCGGCGGGTTACATGTAAACTGCCATGTCCGGGCGGATCGCTAGTGAGTCGCCAAGCTCCAGCCAGGTCTCCCGTGAGTCGCCAGTCCTCCAGCGGGTCATCGGTGAAGTGCCAAGTCTGGCCGGGTCATGATTCCAGCCGGGTCACACCACAGGGTATATCCCCGACATTATCCCCCAGTTTAATTTGGATTTATCCATGTTAAACTGATCCTGTAAAATAAACACAAGAACAAACTTGATAAGTTGTGCTCCGGGTTAAATATTTTGTAAGCCGGCACCTGATCATCCTTAAGTCCTTGTGATTTCCTTGTTGATATATACATGTCCATGATCTCATAGAAAATCTCCCTTAGCAGATATGTTTCAATTTTGTCAATGTAAAAAATCCAGATACTTCTTTTGAAAAATCTGGGTCAATAGGCCAGCTTCAGAGTCAATTTGTAGACACTGGTATCTTATAAAGAAATATTGTAAAAAATAATCCACTTGAATCGGTTTCCAAAGCGTCGGCTTAAAAAATATTGGTCTTGAAAAACTCATCTGACTTTCAGCCGGCTTGTAGAACTTGCCGGTTTATCATTACCAAAATACTCCGGTTTGATATTGATAGCACCGGGTCATAATTGTTGCCGACGCCGGGTCATAGTTATTGGTGACGTCAGGTCAATCTAGTTTTACTCAAAACTAAGAATTTGAAGATTTTTCTCCCTTATATCCATATTACCTGTAGCCCCCAAGTCTTGAGCAGAAACAAAGTGATGACTTAAGACTTGCTTCAATATAAATACTGCCACTTTGAAGAAATCCATGTTGTTCATCTTAGTCACTAGTAAAGACTGAATACTCCATATATGTAGCCCCCAAGTGCCGGGTTGTCATGCTTGCAGCAACCTGGGACTTGTAATTGCCTTATACTCATAAAAAACTACAACTAGTGTAGTCCCCAAGGGCCGGGTCATTATGCAATAATGAGCAAGGACTTTATAAATATGATCATATAGATTTGAACAACAACGTGTAGCCCCCAAGGGCCGGCTCAGTAAGATAATATTGAGCTGGGACTTTATATCTACTTCCTTCGAAAAGAACATCATATGATGTAACCCCCATCCTGGGGCTTGAACCCACGTCCACAAGGTTAAGAGCTTTGTGCATTACCAACTGAGCAGTGGACCTTTCAATATAATGTAATAAAAGTTGTGTATATTGAATTGTTGACAGGAGCAATTGGTAGCCCCCAAGGGTCGGCTCATTATGATGTGATGAGTTGGGTCTTCAATAAGGCCAGTAAAATTGTCTTTGCATTAGCCCCTAAGTGCCATGGTGCATGCTGGCAGTGACATGGGACTTGCATATTTGATGTGATCTCAACTTGATTAATGTAGCCCCCAAGTGTCGGGTCGTAAGCCTGCAGCGACTCGGGACTATTCCTTTCATTGTAGAATAAATCATATCCATTAGTAAAACAATAGCCTGTGCCCTGAAGCGCCTTTGAAAACCTCAATCATAATATTTAGTTACTGATAACCATAAAAATCCAGCCATATTGGCTATTAAAGATTTGAATAATCCGGTTTGAAAACCTCAATCATTCAATGTCATAATGAAAATCCAGCCAAGTTTGGCTATTTAAAGATTCAAATACCTTATCTGTTGACAAGTAAATCTGGAGTTTAAATACCCGATGGCTCTTGACCGATGGTGATTTAATACGCCTCCATTGTAAACCGGAATTTTTATAACCCGGCGGCTTATAGCCTTTGAGAAAATCAAGAATTGATAATCCTTTTGAGACACCAATTTCAATCTTTGATGATGGGCTGGAACTTAATCATTTATGTAAGTCATAGCTATGTAAATCCTACACAGAGTTTAAACAACATATGCCCTGGCGACTTAACGTCAAAAGCCAGAGCGGGTAACTACTCAAATGTAATCTTATCCTGTACATAAGTAAATCATAAGATCCCCTGGCGGTTTAGCACAGGGCAGATCATAATATCCCACATATAACCATTGTGATATTTAACTTGAACTGCCGGTTTACATGACCTGTGCAGTAAGGGTGATAACCCAATCCTTAGAAGCCAATACTTCCAATTATATGATGATTGTCACATGTTGGTGACTTATCGTCCAAAGCCAAGCCGGGTTTAAAGGAAACCACACTCATATGCTTCAGATATGAGCAAAAAGGATCAAAACCCAAAAGATTGTTTGCAAAAACTTAAACAAAATAAAAATCATAGTTTCTGATTCGAATACGATCAGTAAACCGTTCCAAAGGGGTTAAGCTAGGATTCGAATACAATCATGTAGCCCCCAGTGGCTTTGGTGTTGCGCCGATCAAGAGGGTACCAACAGCTATGTTCTCTTTGGTTCGAATACGACCTATGTTTGAACAGGAAGCCCCCAAATGACCTTGAGAGGTTTTTAACGACCCTGATTTGAATACGATTCAAGTCGGACCCAAAAGGGGTTAAGCTATGATTCGGATACGATCAAGAAGCCCCCTAGCGGGTTTGGCATTGCGCCGATCAAGAGGGTACCGACAGCTATGTTTTCTTTGGTTCGAATACGACCTATGTTTGAATAGGAAGCCCCCAAATGACCTGTAATTGTGGCTATGAGCCGGATCGAAGGGTAATCATAGCTTAGCTCAATAAGCCGGAAGCTCCCAAGTGATATATTTCTGAGTTGTGCTCGCCGGGTGCCTATGTTTTAGTTGTGCTGTGCAACAAACTCTCTTTGGTGCCTGTAATTTTTTCTAAGAACTCGAACTTGCGAGAGATTAATTCTTTTTGAACCGGAAATTCTTAAACCGGATATTGAGAGCTTCAAAGTTTTGTAAGAGACAAATTGAGCTTGAGCCGGATGTTTGAACCGGATTTGAGAGTTTCAAAGCTTTGCGGGAGAGAGATGTCTCTTGAACCGGATTTTAAACCAGAATATTTATTTTGAACCGACAATTTTCTGACGGCCTTTAAATTTCTTCAATATGGTGGTAGCCTCCGGAACCGGGTTATCATTCCCTCCAATGACCCGGGGTCTTAACTCTCACGATATTTTCTAAGTCATGTCATTGTAGCCCCCGAGTCTCAAGCCGATTTGAGGAGTTGGCTTGAGATTCTTCATAATTAACCGTGATATAGACCGGTTTGAATCCTGCATGGGACAACTTGCAAACCGGAGTAATTGCTCTTTTAAAGAAAGTAATATATAATATATAAAAAGATGCTGGATGGATTTCACCTGATGTGTCAGGTCAGCAATTATCACCACAGAGTGGATGATCACCATGATGAACTGAAATCAATCACGACCCGAAGTCAGCCGCAGGAGCAGACAGATGAACCGGCCGCGGCGTTGTAAGCCGGTGCAGACGGGTGAGTTGGCCGCGGCATCGTAAGCCGGATCACAGAGGCGCAGTCTGCACGTTTGTCCCCCGCAGACACGCACACAACATCACGGACGAACGCAGGTGCTTCTGGTGCATTGACGTGCATCCCTGATCATCCTGTATAAATAGTATATGCCAGGAAAAACAAAATATTTTCTAAAGAATTAACATATACAGACACAAGAGATCAGTGTTGAGAACACCTGGTTTTTCATTGGACGTATCGATAGAAGCAAAATGCAGTTTTAGCGGGCCTTCATATCCACCTACGTATCCACCAAACTTTGGAGGTCGTCCCCAAATTGCAGTTTTTTTACGCCAATATATCATTTGCATTGGCCGAGGCTAATCATGTTAGCTTTGGCTGATTCCTGCATGCACCGTTGGAGCTGTTTGTTCCTGCACTTTGAGACAGCAGCATACGGCACATCTGTTGATCCAGCAGCCGCAGGGGTAGACAGATCCGAGCAGTTCAGCAGGCATATGCAACAGTGAGTACTGCTGGACTCCTATTCCTTTATTGTAGGCAGATTGGTCTTTGAACCAATATGTACGCATGCAATGCACAGGGTATCTCCTTCGCCGTATCCTTCATCAGCGTATTAACCTCCAGGCTACACCTTGAAACCATCAAAAACTGAGGTAACTGAAGCCTAAAAACCATCGCCATCCACAGGCATCCATCCAATTGCGACTCGACACAGCGGCTGAGGGGCCCGGCGGCTCGGACTCGGGCATGGGCGGGTAACCTGCAGCCTGCGAGGTGGCTTGAAACAGCAGCTCTCGGCGGGTTATGGCAGAGGTGTTGCAGCATAGGGTAGCCTAAGGTCGCAGGAGTGAGGCGGCTAGGCCGGCTGTCCCAGAGGAACCGAGGGCCGGTCCAGCGGCTCAGCGCGGGACGGCAGTGGACGAGCGGCTCAAGATAGCAACCGCGGTGGCGGCTTAGCTTAGCACGGCAGCAGCTAAAAGCGGGACCGCGGCAGAACGACGGAGGCGAGGTCCGGCGACTTGAAGCAGAGAACCGGTCCAGGCAAAGGGTCGAGGGTGCCGAGGCGAGCGGCTGGAGCGGCAAGGGCAGCGCCAGTAGAGGCAGCAAGCCGGCTCGTAAGGTTAGTGAGGTCCGGCCACGGCAACTTGGCGGCGAGGTCGTTCAGAGGCGAGGCAAGGCCGCAGCGGCAGTCCAGGCGCGAGAGTGCAACAGCAAAGGGTGCCGCAGCGGCTCATTGCACAGTGCAGCAGCTCCGAATCCGGGTCTTCCTTCGGGTCGTGGCCCCTTTTTTCTCTCCTTTTTTTATATGTGAACTAGCACATTAGCAAACTCACGTGAGGGATCTTTGGCAACAGTAGCAATTTTTTATATGTATTTGTCCTTCGCATGTAGGAGTAAGCAGTAATATTAGCTTTTGATTCTTGCGTAAACATTGGTTCTTGGTCCTTCACGTGGGGGCGGGGCTGTAGCTTCAGAGATGTGACATCGCTACTGTTGCAAGATTCGCTGGATGGCTTTGAACGTGTGCGTACAGAGATGACTTGCGATTTTGAGAGCAGGGCGCAGCGGAAACTTTGTGTCCACCTCGGCGGACTGCCCGTACAAAAATCAATCTCCATCGCTGCTTATGCGTTGAATCGGCAGCAAAGAACTTGTCGGTCTCGGCGACTCACGGACAATCCTAGTTTCCTTTTAATGGCACCGACCGAGTTAGAATCTGAACAAAGTTGGTTTCTTGTCGCTGTCAATTTGGATGCTGGTCTTCGACGCCTTGTCGCTGTCCTTTGTTTTCTTTTTCCTTCCAAGTTCCAACGTTGTCTTTAGGGTCGAACCAATCACGTATTTGTTGTGACTACCGCTAATCAGGACAGCTTGGTTTCCCTAGATTGCTCCTGTGTATCCGCCCATGAACTGACAATATGCTAAAGATACGCCCGGCGGCGCCCAAGCCGAAACCCTAGTTTCTCGTGAACTCTAAGTTTGCTGGCTCCAAAGTTTAATCATGTTCCAGATCATTAAACAACCAACTTGTTGGCTCTTCCTCATCCGACGAAATCGTGAGCTTCTCGAATCCTAGGAGAGATCCCTCCAAAAACCTATCACCATCGTGCGCGAGCCCCACGGTGGGCGCCAACTGTCGTGGAATTGTCACGGCAGATGTCCTTAGTGTCAGGACTTAGTCGTGAGGCCAACGCATCTATATGGTAGCTTGAGAGGGGTTGAGCGGAATCGAGAGACGCAACAAAAGACAAGGTTTTAGACAGCTTCGGGCCCCGGAAAACATCATCCGGTAATAACCCTACATGCTGTTTGTGGCTAGGTCTCATTATGATCGAGAAGGAGTCGCCGGTAAGCCGGCTCTTTGTGTCTAGCCCTAGAGATTATTTTCTGTATATCGTCGATAGTGTTGCAAGTTTACTCATAACAAAAGGTGAATCTAAAGCAGAACTGGATGGCAGTTCCTTACCTCCCCTCGTCTTTGAGGGAAATATCTTAGTCTTTGGATCATTCAGATTCTTCATGGTGGTAATATGATAAAATCCCAAGTGACTCAACAAATATAGCTATGTTCCCCGACAACAGCGCCAGAAAAAGGTCTTGATAACCCACAAGTATAGGGGATCACAACAGTTTTCGAGGGTAGAGTATTCAACCCAAATTTATAGATTCGACACAAGGGGAGCCAAATAATATTTGAAGGTATTAGCAGCTGATTTGTCAATTCAACCATACCAGAAGATTAATTATCTGTGGCAAGTAATCAGTAGCACAGTAAGATGATAGTTTTGATAGTAGTGACAGCATCAACGGTAACAGTAACAGTGATAGTAGTAATTTTGTAGCAAGTGTAACAGTGATGATAGAAGTAGTAACTTAGTAGAAACAATATAAGGTAAATTCATAGGCATTTTATTGGTGACTTGTTGGATGATATTCATCAGGTGACAGTTGTAACCTAGGGCGATACGGCACTAGCTCCAGTTCATCGATACAATGTAGGCATGTATTCCGTAAATAGTCATACGTGCTTTATTAAAAGAACTTGCATGAAATCTTTTGTTCTACCCTTCCGTGGCAGCGGGGTTCATATTGGAATCTAAGGGATATTAAGGCCTCCTTTTAATAGAGAACCGGAACAAAGCATTAACACATAGTGAATACATGAACTCCTCAAACTACGATCATCACCGAGAGTGGGCCCGGTTGTTCTCACTCCGGTGTTGTCGGATCATAACCGTAGTAGGTGACTATAACTTGCAAAATCAGATCTAGAACAAGAATATAATGATGATAACATAAATAGTTCAGATCTGAAATCATGGCACCTGGGCCCAAAGTGACATGCATTAAGCATAGCAAAGTCATAGCAACATCAATCTAAGAACATAGTGGATACTAGGGATCAAGCCCTAACAAAACTAACTCGATTACATGATGAATCTCATCCAACTCCTCACCGACCAGTGAGCCCACAAAGGAATTACTCACTACCGGTGGGGAGCATCATGGAATTGGCGGTGGAGAAGGGTTGGTGATGACGAAGAACGAAGATCCCCCTCTCCGGAGCCTCTAACGGACTCCAGATCTGCCCTTCCGAGGAAGAACAAGGCTTGGCGGCGGCTCCGTCTCGTGGATCGTGATAATTCTTTCTCCCTGATTTTTTTTCTGGAAATATGTGATTTTATAGTATTAGGGGGGTCGTCAGCGGGTCCACCAGGTGGGTACAACCCACCTGGGCGCGCCAGGAGAGGGGGGGGCGTCCTGGTGGGTTGTGCCCAACCAGGGGCCCCTCTCCAGTGGGTCATGGCTCCAGAGATTCTTATTATTGATATAAAAAATCCTCGCAAAGTTTTGTTCCATTCCAAGAACTTCTATTTCTGCACAAAAACAATACCATGGTAGTTCTACTGAAAACATCGTCAGTCCGGGGTTAGTTTCATTCAAATCATGCAAATTAGAGTCCAAAACAAGAGGAAAAGCGTCAGAAAAAGTAGATATGTTGGAGACGTATCAAGCCATCAATCCTCCATCATCATAGGCGGTATTGAAATACTTGTCTCGGTCGTCATCCTCCTCCTCCATGTCATCATTAGCATTTTCTTCTTCGACAACGGGGGCGACATCATCTGGCACAAATGGAGGCTCTCCCTCGCGTCGTCCGCTATCACCCGCCATGATAGGTGCTGGTAATTTGGTACGTGGGGTGGTGTTCATACCTTCTTGAGAAGCTGTCATTGGTGTGATACTGGGCGCCTCGAGATGAAGAAGAGTCTCCGGCGAAGGCAAGAACCAGCTCTTGCATACACCAATCCGCTTAGGGGCCTCCTCGTCATCGACTGGTACCGGAGGAGGCAAATCCTCGAAGCCCGCTAAGACACTGGCCACGTTAACCTTGAAGACGCCACCGGGCAACTCTCCGTTGTGGAACATGCGGTCCTTCGGCTTCCCAATCGTTGCCTTTCCCACGACCACCTTCTAGCCCTTGATGTCGTAGAGTAGGGTGCATGGGGTATCGTCGGCCTATGAAGAAGACATGTCTGCCACGTCAAACATATGAAAGGCAACTGAAACGGAAGACTATAGACATGCTAGTGAAAAGGGTATGACGCGTAATTACTGTGAGGGCGTCGAGCTCAGCCAGTGACGAAGGACCGCCGAGCATGCCAGAGACGGAGGTCGGGCTGCTATGAACATGAGCGGGACATTTTGTGGTTGCTTGAGCAGGTGCTGGTGCTATGATGTTCACCAAATTGCTCCCGACAAAGCTGGGAAGGGGAAAGTACTCTGGCCCTTTATTTGGATTGCTCTTTGACCAGTCGAAAATTTCCGGAATCAAGCTGGCCACCGCGTCACTGACTGCTGCATTGATTACTCCGAGCAACTCTTCTTTGGTCTCAGCTTTGGTCTTATTGACCAAATCACGACCTTCTCGTCAATGGTCTGCTGAGTGACGACCAACCATCTCTTCCTTCTTTCCCCTGGATCCTCACGGTAGCACGTCTTCCATGAGGCGCCATCTCCGATGGCATCCACATGTCCATAGGATGGCGGTTTGTCCTCCGGGACCCTTTTCAGTATGTTCATGGCCCAGTTGAATGGGTGTCCCACTTGGGCCTCACCGACGACTCTGACGGCTGTCACTTTCGGCTGCCTTTTGGTGTTGCTCTTTCTGCAAAAGGAACGTGGATGGTTTACTAATGTGACAAAACTTGTAGTTGAATTGATTGGAAACTAATATGATAACGTGGTAATATAACAATTAATAGAAGTCTCATGAACTCCCTCGTGTTCGGCTCCGTGTAAAAGATATTTTTGACGCGGTCCCATGATACGTCTCCAACGTATCTATAATTTTTTATTGTTCCATTCTATTATATTATCTGTTTTGGATGTTAATGTGCTTTATTTTACACTTTTATATTATTTTTGGGACTAACCTACTAACCCAAGGCCGAGTGCAAATTGTTGTTTTTCGCCTATTTCAGGGTTTCGCAGAAAAGGAATATCAAACGAAATCCAAATGGAATGAAACCTTCGGGAGAGTTATTTTTGGAACAAACATGATCCAGAGGACATGGAGTGGACCTTAAGAAACAAACGAGGAGTCCAGGAGGCAGGGGGCGCGCCTACCCCCTGGGTGCACCCTCCCCCTCGTGGCTCAACCGACCTACTTCTTCCTCCTATATATATTCATATACCCCAAAAACATCCAGGAACACCACAAAACCCTATTTCCACCGCCGCAACCTTCTATACCCAAGAGATCGCATCTTGGGGCCTTTTCCAGAGCTCCGCCGGAGGGGGCATCGATCACGGAGGGTCTCTACATCAACTCCATGGCCTCTCTGGTGATGTGTGAGTTGTTTACTTTAGACCTTCGGGTCCATAGTTATTAGCTAGATGACTTCTTCTCTCTATTTGGATCACAATACAAAGTTCTCCTCGATTTTCTTGGAGACCTATTCGATGTAACTCTTTTTGCGGCGTGTTTGTCGAGATCCGATGAATTGTGGGTTTATTATCAAGTCTATCTATGAACAATATTTGATTCTTCTATGAAATCTTTTATGTATGATTGTTTTATCTTTGAAAGTCTCTTTGAATTATCAGTTTGGTTTGGCCTACTAGATTGATTTTCTTGCAATGGGAGAAGTGCTTGGCTTTGGGTTCAATCTTGCGGTGCTGGATCCCAGTGATAGAAAGGGAAATGACACGTATTGTATTGTTGCCATCGAGGATAAAAAGATGGGGTTTATATCATATTGCTTGAGTTTATCCCTCTACATCATGTCATCTTGCCTAATGCGTTACTCTGTTCTTATGAACTTAATACTCTAGATGCATGCTGGATAGCGGTCGATGTGTTGAATAATAGTAGTAGATGCAGACAGGAGTCGGTCTACTTGTCACGGACGTGATGCCTATATACATGATCATGCCTAGATATTCTCATAATTATTCGCTTTTCAATCAATTGCTCGACAGTAATTCGTTCACCCACCGTAATACTTATGCTATCTTGAGAGAAGCCACTAGTGAAACCTATGGCCCCCGGGTCTATTCTCCATTATATTAATCTTCCATCAACAAGCTATTTCTATTACCTTTTATTTTGCAATCTTTACTTTCAATCTATATCATAAATATACCAAAAATATTTATCTTATTATTATTATCTCTATCAGATCTCACTGTTGTAAGTGACCATGAAGGGATTGACAACCCCTTTATCGCGTTGGTTGCGAGGTTCTTATTTGTTTGTGTAGGTACGAGGGACTTACGTGTGGCCTCCTACTGGATTGATACCTTGGTTCTCAAAAACTGAGGGAAATACTTACGCTACTTTGCCGCATCACCCTTTCCTCTTCAAGGGCAAACCAACGCAGTGCTCAAGAGGTAGCAAGAAGGATTTCTGGCGCCATTGCCGATGAGTGTACGCACAAGTCAAGACATACCAAGTACCCATCACAAACTCTTATCACTCGCATTACATTATTTGCCACTTGCCTCTCGTTTTCCTCTTCCCACTTCACTCTTGCCGTTTCATTCGGCCTCTTTTTCCGTTCCCCTTCTCTTTTCTAGTTCGTCTCTTTTTGCCTATCTCTTGTTTGCTTGTGTGTTGGATTGCTTGCTTGTCACGATGGTGAAGGAAATATGCCCTAGAGGCAATAATAAAGTTATTATTTATTTCCTTATATCATGATAAATGTTTATTATTCATGCTAGAATTGTATTAACCGGAAACATGATACATGTGTGAATACATAGACAAACAGAATGTCACTAGTATGCCTCTACTTGACTAAGTCGTTGATCAAAGATGGTTATGTTTCCTGACCATAGACAAAGAGTTGTCATTTGATTAACGGGGTCATATTATTAGGAGAATGATGTGATTGACTTGACCCATTTTGTTAGCTTAGCACTTGATCGTTTAGTTTGTTGCTATTACTTTTTTCATGACTTATACATGTTCCTATGACTATGAGATTATGCAACTCCCGTTTACCGGAGGAACACTCTGTGTTCTACCAAATGTCACAACGTAAGTGGGTGATTATAAAGGTTCTCTCCAGGTGTCTCTGAAGGTACTTGTTGGGTTGGCATATTTCGAGATTAGGATTTGTCACTCCGATTGTTGGAGAGGTATCTCTGGGCCCACTCGGTAATACACAACACTTAAGCCTTGCAAGCATTGCAACTAATGAGTTGGTTGTGGGATGATGTGTTACGGAATGAGTAAAGAGACTTGCCGGTAACAAAATTGAACTAGGTATTGAGATACCGACGATCGAATCTCGGGCAAGTAACATACCGATGACAAAGGGAAGAACGTATGTTGTTATGAGGTTTGACCAATAAAGATCTTCGTAGAATATGTAGGAGCTAATATGAGCATCCAGATTCCTCTATTGGTTATTGACCGGAGACGTGTCTCGGTCATGTCTACATAGTTCTCGAACCCGTAGGGTCCGCACGCTTAAAGTTAGATGATGGTTATATTATAAGTTTATATGTTTTGATGTGCCGAATGTAGTTCGTAGTCCCGTATGTGATCACGGACATGACGAGGAGTCTTGAAATGTTCGAGACGTAAAGATCGATATATTGGACGACTATGTTTGGACACCGGAAAGGTTTCAGACATTTATCGGAGTACCGGGGGTTACCGGAACCCCCCAGAACTAATGGGCCTTGTTGGGCCTTAGTGGAGAGAGATAGGGGCCGGCCAGGGCAAGAGTCACGCCCCCTCCCCTTGAGTCCGAATAGGACAAGGAAAGGGGCGGCGCCGCCCCCTTGCCTTTCCCCTCTCCCACTCCTTCCTCCCCCCTCCTTCTTGGATTAGGAAAGGGAGGGGCAAACCTACTTGGAGTTAGTTTCCCCCTCCTAGGGCGCGCCACCACCTTGGCCGGCCCTCTCCTCCTCCCCCGTTTATATACGGAGGAAGGGGGCACCCCATAGACAAAACAATTGATCTCTTCATCTCTTAGCCGTGTGCGGTGCCCCCCTCCACCATAATCCACCTCGATCATATCGTAGCGGTGCTTAGGCGAAGCCCTGCGTCGGTAGAACATCATCATCGTTACCACGCCGTCGTGCTGACAAAACTCTCCCTCAACACTCGACTGGATCGGAGTTTGAGGGACGTCATCGAGTTGAACATGTGCAGAACTTGGAGGTGTCGTGCGTTCGGTACTTGATCGGTCCGATCGTGAAGATGTACGACTACATCAACCGCGTTGTGCTAGCGCTTCCGCTTTCGGTCTACGAGGGTACGTGGACACACTTCCCCCTCTTGTTGCTATGCATCACCATGATCTTGCGTGTGCGTAGGAATTTTTTTGAAATTACTACGTTCCCCAACAGTGGCATCCGAGCCAGGTTTTATGCGTAGATGTCGTATGCACGAGTAGAACACAAGTGAGTTGTGGGCGATACAAGTCATACTGCTTACCAGCATGTCATACTTTGTTTCGGCGGTATTGTTGGATGAAGCGGCCCGGACCGACATTACGCGTACGCTTACGCGAAACTGGTTCTACCGACGTGCTTTGCCCAGAGGTGGCTGGCGGGTGTCAGTTTGTCCAACTTTAGTTGAACCAAGTGTGGCTACGCCTGGTCCTTGAGAAGGTTAAAACGGCACTAACTTGACGAACTATCGTTGTGGTTTTGATGCGTAGGTAAGAACGGTTCTTGCTCAGCCCGTAGCAGCCACGTAAAATGTTGCAACAACAAAGTAGAGGACGTCTAACTTGTTTTTGCAGGGCATGTTGTGATGGGATATGGTCAAGGCATGATGCTATATTTTATTGTATGAGATGATCATGTTTTGTAACCGAGTTATCAGCAACTGGCAGGAGCCATATGGTTGTCGCTTTATTGTATGCAATGCAATCGCCCTGTAATGCTTTACTTTATCACTAAGCGGTAGTGATAGTCGTAGAAGCATAAGTTGGCGAGACGACAACGATTCTACGATGGAGATCAAGGTGTCGCACCGGTGACGATGGTCATCATGACGGTGCTTCGGAGATGGAGATCACAAGCACAAGATGATGATGGCCATATCATATCACTTATATTGATTGCATGTGATGTTTATCTTTTATCCATCTTATCTTGCTTTGATTGACGGTAGCATTATAAGATGATCTCTCACTAAATTATCAAGATATAAGTGTTCTCCCTAAGTATGCACCGTTGTGAAAGTTCTTCATGCTGAGACACCACGTGATGATCGGGTGTGATAGGATCTACATTCAAATACAACGGATGCAAAACAGTTGCACACGCGGAATACTCAGGTTAAACTTGACGAGCTTAGCATATAACAGATATGGCCACGGAACACTGAGACCGAAAGGTCGAACGTGAATCATATAGTAGATATGATCAACATAGTGATGTTCACCAATGAAACTACTCCATCTCACGTGATGATCGGACATGGTTTAGTGGATTTGGATCACGTGATCACTTAGAGGATTAGAGGGATGTCTATCTAAGTGGGAGTTCTTAAGTAATATGATTAATTGAACTTAAATTTATCATGAACTTAGTACCTGACAGTTTCTTTCTTGTCTATGTTGATTGTAGATAGATGGCTCGTGCTGTTGTTCCGTTGAATTATAATGCGTTCCTTGAGAAAGCAAAGTTGAAAGATGATGGTGGCAATTACACGGACTGGGTCCGTAACTTGAGGATTATCCTCATTGCTGCACAGAAGAATTACGTCCTGGAAGCACCGCTGGGTGCCAGGCCTGCTAGCAGATGCTGCAGACAACGTTAAGAACGTTTGGCAGAGGAAAGCTGATGACTACTTGATAGTTCAGTGTGCCATGCTTTACGGCTTAGAACCGGGGCTTCAACGACGTTTTGAACGTCATGGAGCATATGAGATGTTCCTGGGAATTGAAGTTAATATTTCAAGCAAATGTCCGGATTGAGAGATTGTAACATCCCAAATTTTCAATTTGGAATGTTATACACTATATCATCATTGCATATCATATTTATTTGCATTTTGGTTGATCCAGAAATTTCACGCGACTCAAGGACCCTCGGAGAGAGTTGGGGATTTCGTTATTTTCATATTTGAGTTTTCTCAAATTCTGAAAATAGGATCATTTGATTTTATTTATTTTATCTTCAATTATTTCTACTATAAAGATATGAGAGAGGGAATAAAATGACTTTCTGAAATAAAGAAATATTGAGGATTTAATAATAAAATCAAATAAGATTTTATTTTGGTTTTATTTGCTATTTTATTTGAATTTAGGAAAAATGCACGTTTTTCAAAATTGCATTTAGGCCCGAAATAAATGTTCATCCTGTGCGGCTTGATTTTAGAAGCCGGGGAAATTTTATTTTGGGATTTTTGGAGTCCGGTTAGTATTTCTTTTGTTTGTTTTTCTGCACGTAATATTTATTTTTAAAAAAAGAAGTCCGAACCGACCTACGGGCCGTGTTAGGCCCGGTGTCGGTGTCAAAACCGGCGGATCTCGGGTAGGGGGTCCTGAACTATGCGTCTAAGGCGGATGGTAACAGGAGGCAGGGGACACGATGTTTTACCCAGGTTCGGGCCCTCTTGATGGAGGTAAAACCCTACGTCCTACTTGATTTATTCTTGATGATATGAGTATTACAAGAGTTGATCTACCACGAGATCGAAGAGGCTAAACCCTAGAAGCTAGCCTATGGTATGATTGTTGTATATATCCTATCGACTAGCCTAGCCTCGGTTTATATAATGCACAAGAGGCCTAGGATAATAAGAGTCCTAGCTGAATACGCCGGTGGGGAGGAGTCCTTGTCTTGATCACCAAGTCTTGTGGAATCTTCCATGTATGTGGCAACTGTCCGAACTGGCCAATGAGTATATGACCATGGGGGTCCTCGGCCCAATCTAACATATCGGGAGATGACGTGGTGAGTACCCCCTAGTCTAGGACACCATCAGTAGCCCCCTGAACCGGTCTTCAAGTTAGGGACGCTCCTCGATTCTTCTGAACTGTTCTTCATCTTCAGTTGTCGGTCTTGAAAACTGGTTCAACAAATCTTCTCATCTTCGATCTTGAGGATTGCCGAAATGCATTCGACGGGTTTACTCGTCGGGTATCTGAGGAGCCCCTTTAAGTTTCCGGCCTTTATCAATGCCTGGTTATTTTTATGCCACACCTCGGGTTTGAAGTTGTTCCCGGGAGGCAGTGTCCTCTTGCGTCCGAGCTCCAACGCCGGACTGCATTCGAGGTATCTTTTGCAGCCGAGCACCAACGCCGGACCGCTTTCCGAGCTCCAACACCGGAATGTATCCGAGCTCCAACACCGGACTATGTCCAAACTCCAACGCCGGACTATATCCGGGCTCCAACGCCGGACTATATCCGAGGTGTCATATCACCATGGTTCAAAAAAGTTGAAGGAGTTTAGCCGAGCTAAATGCTGGAAAATGCCCTCTATGGAGCCAGCCACCAGTGCCTGAGCTTTATTCCGGACTGCTTCCAAGGTGGTGCACCACCCCGACTATGGGCCGATTTTTTTTCAATATTTTTGATTGGTGCAATTTATTCTCTGCCGAGATATATAGCCAATAGCCCTCAAGGTGTGTATCGATTTAAAACCCGAGATGCACCTGAAGGATGACGTAAGACCGTTGATCCCAGCAGCCGCTGAGACTCAGGTTGATTTGCAAAATCGGCCTGAAGATTAAGTCCTAGCTCCATAGAATACTTCGGGACACAAAAAGCGGTGTGCAGAGTCCTCGAGACTCAGGTTGGGTGTGGCCGACCAACCTGAGTATCATAATCTCCTTGAAAACTATATTGCGCTTAAATTTTCTGCACTGGATTGCCAATGCAGTAGCCCCCGAGACACTGGTCGGGTGGCAACACCAGATCATGGGATCGATATGCCCCTTTAATATTAGTAAATGATAATCCCGAAGCCCAATAGCCCCCGAGCCTTAATGCGGGCACGGGTGACCGAATTAAGGATCGATATCCAGAGTAAAATCACAAATTATGTGTAATGATTCTATGTATCCAAGTACTTTACATCATTAATGCTCGGATCCGCATTGTACAAAACTTTGTTGACCGACCATCGGCTTCCACCTCCTCGGCCAGTAGCCGAGGAGTGTTTGTCCTACTTTATAAAGCCTTTATGAGGGCAAAGATTTATGAAAAACAAGGCAATCTGGCCATACGGTTTTATAAACAAAGGTACGCAGAGAGATATGTTATATAACTGTTTAACATAAGAAATGTCTTCCAAAGAAAATAGTCCCGCTATCGGTCCCTTTCTTTGGGTTTTCATGCTAAGCATGATCATGAAACCTCAGCTGTAATGTAAGAGCAAAATATTGAGGATTTTAGTTTGGGAGGCCAGTTACTAGCCCTCGGTAGTGTTCGGCGACAGTCGAGATCAAGCCGTAAACACTGCGGCCAATGTTATGAATGGCCCGTCATTTAATACAGTCATCGGATCGCTGACCAGTTTACGCTTATTGTGACAGTCAGTTTCGGCTTTCTCCACTGAGGTGCTTAACCAAGTGAGCTGGAAGCACAATCGCAGTGGTTCTCCCTTTGCACACCTAGCCGAACAGAGCGGAACGTAGGAGGCAAGTGCAGGAGTCGGGCAAGCCAACTATTGACCGAAGACACAATTCGACACCGATGCATATATAGCAATATCCGAGAATGTTTTTGCCGAATCTCTAAAGGTGTCCCGCGTTGCACCGCGAAACTTGTGCTGAAAACACACAAATAGTTTAAAAGTTCCAAAAAGCTTGGAAAGCCAAAAAAACGCCAGTAAAACATGACGTCTGAACAAGAGCAAGTGTTTGGTGCCAATCTGAAAATTGGAAGAGAAAGAAAAAATTGTGCTTCTGTCGTTTTTTGACAACGACCAAGAAGAAAACACATTTCTAGCTCATATATAAATTTTATGAGCCCCCAAGTGACTTGCGTAAGAATTTTATGTATAATTATTATGTGTACCGAAGTACTTATATCATATTTGTGTTCACCCGAACTTTAAACGCGTCTTAACCGACCGTCGGCTTCTCCCTCTTCGGCCAAGGGCCTAAAAGTGTCAAGTACTCCGCCTGTCGAGAGTATCGATGGTGTTTCCGATGACCAGGCAATCAGGCCATAAGGCTGTAAGAGACAAAGCGCGCTCAGGGAACTTATGCTATATTACTAACGAAGTGTAAGAAGCATCTTTGAAGAAAATAGTACCCCCACCGATACCTTTCTTCGGTGCTCATTATTACTATGAGACTTGCGCAATAGATTTTTTGTACTCGTGAGTTCCGTTGTGTGCCGACCATGATTGAAAACAATAAGAGCGCTAGCTTTCGGCTTCACCCAGTCTGAGGTCAGAGCTCGGATGACCCGGTCGTGACAATCGCAGAGGTGCTTCCTTTACTCCCTAGCCGAACAATCGGGAACGTAGGGGTAAGCAAAGGAGCCAGGCAACCCAGCTTGCAAATCGCTTAAGTCAATATGGTGCGTATTGTGGCGTAATATATGAACAAGGAACGAAGCCGTACAAGTATAATAATATGCAAGAGGAAAAAGCTTCATGAAGGAAGCCCCCAGGTAAACGGGGTATTTGAACTTGCATGCCACAAACAAAGTTTTGACAAGGAGATTTTTTACAAGCAACTTTTTTCCAAAAAAGTATAATGCTTGGTCGAACCGAACACAAGTTAAAAATTAAAACTTTGAGCATGAAAGTGACTTAACTGGTTAATGTGTTCGGCATTGATGACGCGGTCCGAGCTTGATGCGGGACAAGGTTCCATCCCCCAAGCCGGTCCCGACGTGGCGGAGTGGAAAGCTCGACACACCGAAGTGGTGACATAGCACGGTCAATGCAGACCGGCAGAGTGACGCCGAAGTCCCCGGATCATTTTCCTGCGCACAAAAAATAGTGCAAACCGGAGATAATAGTAATAATAATAACTAAAAAAATCGTTGCATAATAATTAATTTATGCAAAGTGAGTAATAAAAGAAATATGGCCTGGCGCCGAAGTCAATGTCGATACCGGGCGTCGGCGTGATGCGGTAAAGGCGTGGTAAAGCCTGAATTCATAGGTCGGTCCGAGTTCCGAATGCGGCGTTCGCCAGACTATATATGGAAAATGACCGAACCACCATGCGACCTCGTTAATGCGGCCACCATTTGATAGATCGGCGTACATATGATGGACAAACCAGAGTTATAATTCATTGGGAAAAATGAGCCCAAACAAGCTAAAAATACTAGGATTAATAGCACCTGGTTTATCTATTGTAGCAATCCAAGAAAGGTGATTCCCAAAATTGGGACTCGATCCGCACACCCATTGCCTGATGGGCGATAAAGCGAAGGCATGGCGATGCTAGCAAAGGTCGGCTTGCCGAGGCAAAGCCCTCGGTCCAGCTAACGTGACGGAGCTGGTCGGCTAGTGACGCCGAAGTCTCCGGAGTAGGTTGATGAAGATATGGCGAAGCCCCCGGTCTAGCCGAGATGTCGAAGCCTCGATGTCAGCCGATGAGTCGAAGTAGGTCGGCGTGATGGACACCAGCTTGAAGAAGCAATAGTGCGGCCCTGCCGATGCAGGTCGTGACGTGGTCGATGCCAGCTTGATGAAGTGACCGTGCGGCGATTCCGGTATGCCGGCTCTGTGTAATCTGTGGGGCGGCGATGTTGGTGATGATTTATCCTTCGCGATGCTGGACTCTTGTTCGGCTTGCCGAGATGATGATCCGAAGAAGTTGAGCTTGGCTCAACAATGTGACGCTGTGTCTAGCGCAGGTCGGCAGTCTTGGAGCAATATTGCCAGACTGGTTTGGCACCAGCATGATGATGAAGATGACCTCAGGGGAGGCTTAAAAATTTACGGGCACGTGTTAAAAACAACGCACAATACAATAGCAGAAAATTCCTCTAAAAAGGCTGTCCAATATCACGTTCATAAAAAAACATGAATTCGGGTCGGATCCGTATTCGCGCAGTAAATGGATCCAGAAATTGGTCCACTCATCGGAAGGTTACCGGAGTTTGAACCGTCGGATCGAGCTGAAATTTGGAGGGGTGGTAGATATGGGAATTCGGAGTAGATGAACGGTTGGATCTTCCAAAGGACCTCCGATCTAGGCTCTAGAGACCACGCCCTAAACTCGTCCAGATTCCCGTCCAGATTTGACAGGGCTCCGGTTAATCGTAGATTGCCGAAGATTCCTCCATCGGAACTCGATGAAATTTTGCATGGTTGTTGTAGACTCAATTCCGCACAATTCCACCAAAGGTATCGACAAAGAGATGCTCTAAGAGGTGGTGGCAGAGGATACAAGGTTGCTGTTCGAAAAAACAGCACGGTCGCCCGAGGGCAATGTTGACGTTGAGCCCCCGAGCTCCATGGAAGATTCCTCCATGATCTTGATAGAGATCAGAGTTGATGTTTATAAAGGCCCTTATCTGAACAAGACGATAGGAGGCAGGGCGTAGTCCTTGGTCGAACCAAGGTGACCAGTCGAGCTGGTGACGAAGATGCCGAAGTCGCAGTTGATCTACAGGCGAGCCATCGATCCTTTTGCCGATCACACAGCGGAACTCTCAATGAAAGCAGCAATGTCGGTGTCAAAACCGGCGGATCTCGGGTAGGGGTCCCGAACTGTGCATCTAAGGCGGATGGTAACAGGAGGCAGGGGACACGATGTTTTACCCAGGTTTGGGCCCTCTTGATGGAGGTAAAACCCTACGTCCTGCTTCATTTATTCTTGATGATATGAGTATTACAAGAGTTCATCTACCACGAGATCGGAGAGGCTAAACCCTAGAAGCTAGCCTATGGTATGATTGTTGTATATATCATATCGACTAGCCTGGCCTGGGTTTATATAATGCACCAGAGGACTAGGATAACAAGAGTCCTAGCCTAATGCGCCGGTGGAGAGGAGTCCTTGTCTTGATCACCAAGTCTTGTGGAATCTTGCATGTATGCGACAACTGTCTGAACTGGCCCATGAGTATACGGCCATGGGGGTCCTCGGCCCAATCTAACAGATCGGGAGATGACGTGGTGAGTACCCCCTAGTCTAGGACACCATCACCCGGACTCCTCCAGGGGGGGCTTTATATAGCGCCACCCCGAGCCCCAGCAGCCCACCCGAGCCGCGCCCCAAGCCCAAGCCGCCGCCGCCTAAACCCTAACCCTAGCCGCCTACTGCCGCCGCCGCCCCGTCGCCGCGCCGTTGCCCACCGCCGCTGGAGCTCGCCGCCGTCGAGGTCGAACCGCCGCCGCCCGCCGGTTTTTTTAGAAAACCGTTGGTTTTCACCGGGTTTTTCTCGGTTTTTTTAGATTCGTTTTCTAGATAGATCGTTTTTTTCTCGGTTTAGATAATTAGCGAGCGTTTGCTTGTTCGTTCGTTTGAACGAACGCATTCATCGTTTATATCCAGATAACGAACGTTCGTTCGTTAATCTGTTCGTCATTTTTCTTTTCTCGGATTAAATCCGCGATTTTTCTGATCGTGATTTTTGATCCGATTTTCGTTTTAGTATAACTTTTCGCTCGTTTATCGGAATCAGGCGATTCAAGCGCCTGGAGTTTTGTCTCGAAATCCTCTTTCCGTTTAATCAACTCAAACAAGTTTTTTCTTCTGTAAAATTTGACCTAGATCCAGATTAGTAAACAAAGCTTGTTTCTTTTGCCGTTTTTCTTTCGTTGCTTTGTTCGATTTGATTCTTTTTGTCAACCGGAGTTCGTAAGTTGAACTTTCTGGTTAGATATCTTATCTGAGTTTTACCTGTGCATTAGTTGAGTACTTATTGTATGCTTGTTTGTTTGCGATAGAGTACCCGGAGTGCGCCGCTTGCTACTTTGAATCGCAGGGCTTTTCGGATCATCAGCAAGGCAAATAACACTTTGATCATACTTCCTATTACCCAGTTTTTATTGCATTAGATCAATCCTCACACATTGCATGATTAGGATCTAATTAAATTGTGGGTTTGGGAAGTAGATGAGGTAGTACCTATTACATGTTATTTATCAAACCTTTGGGAGTTACTTCTACGTTTGCTTATTATGCCATGATATGCTAGTAGACGTGGATTGGGTGAGTGTATCCATGACAGATGTGAGTTTGTTAAATTAATGGTTTATCTAAGGTGGCAACTTAAATACACATCTGGGTGGATTGAGGCACCTGGGTATTCTAGCGATTGCCTATTTTCTTTTGGACCGCCACCCAGGCTCAAAGGGATCATGAGATTATTCATGCTAGAAACTTCCGTGTGCAGCCACAAGCTACTATGGGCTCTAGCATAGTTGACTAAGTTGTGCGAACTCTTACAATGGTAGACTAGCAGATGTAGGGGAAAGTAGGTGTAACGGTCTACCAGTTCGTAAGGTGTGAGCGCTTCTGAAAGACTATGTCTCGGTCATCCGTTTCTCAAACATCATGTAGTGCGAGAATCCCAACGGAGGAGATCGAGTCTTGTGGGGAAAAGTGCGCAAACCTCTGCACAGTGTATAAACTAATCATGGTTAGCCGTGTCCCCGGTTATGGACATCTTGAGTATCTAGTACTTGGATTATCATGTGAATCTCATCATGTTACTCTAATTAATTTTGTTGGGTTTTAATGATGATGCTTAATTGGGATTGAGAGGGTGTCTACACTCTCAATGTTTAACAACCACCATGATAGTTAAATAAAATTTATTCCTTTGCAGTAGGGAAAAATTGTCTTTACGCAAAATTGTAACCATAGAGCTTTCCACCAGCCAAATATGCATGTAGTATAGTCTTATTCTTTCATTGCTCTCTATGTGTTACATTGCCAGCATATTCCATGTGCTGACCCGTTTCGGGCTACAACGTTCATGTTGCAGACTTTTCAGACGACGAGTAAGGTGCATTTGGGTCGTGGTTCTATACTCAGTGATGCCGTTGGAGTTGATGGACTCACTTATCTTCCAAGCCTTCCGTTGTTATCATTATTAGATGGCCTTAAGCCATATTTATTGTAATAACTTCTCTTTTGAGACCCTCGATGTAATAAGTGTGTGATTGCTACTCTGTTATAAATCCTTCAAGTACTATGTGGTGTCAGCATTACTGATCCAGGGATGACACCGAAGCACAGAGATTGGACCGTTTGAGGTCTAGTCGCTATAGAGATATGAAGTCTCCAATAAGTTCTATAGCTGCAAGATGGAGGAGAATAGTTCTGTCAGTGAACATATACTCAAAATGTCTGGGTATCATAATCACTTGACTCAACTGGGAGTTAATCTTCCTGTTGATAGTGTCATTGACAGAGTTCTTCAATCACTGCCACCAAGCTACAAAAGCTTCGTGATGAACTATAATATGCAAGGGATGAATAAAACAATTCCCGAGCTCTTCGCAATGCTAAAAGTTGTGGAGGAAGAAATCAAGAAGGAGCATCAAGTGTTGATGGTCAATAAGACCACCAGTTTCAAGAAAAAGGGCAATGGGAAGAAGAAGGTGAACTTCAAGAATAATGGCAAACAAGTTGCTGCGCAGGAGAAGAAACCCAAGTCTGGACCTAAGCCTGAGATTGAGTGCTTCTACTGCAAGCAGACTGGTCACTGGAAGCGGAACTGCTCCAAGTATTTGGCGGATAAGAAGGGTGGCTAGGTGAACAAAGGTATATGTGATATACATGTTATTGATGTGTACCTTACTAATACTCGCAATAGCTCCTGGGTATTTGATACTGGTTCTGTTTCTAACATTTGCAACTCGAACAGGGGCTACGGAATATGCGAAGATTGGCTAAGGACGAGGTGATGATGCGCGTGGGAAATGGTTCCAAAGTCGATGTGGTCACAGTCGGCACGCTACCTCTACATCTACCTTCGGGATTAGTTTTAGACCTAAATAATTGTTATTTGGTGCCAGCGTTGAGCATGAACATTATATCTGGATCTTGTTTGATGCGAGACGATTATTCATTTAAATCAGAGAATAATGGTTGTTCTATTTATATGAGTAATATATTTTATGGTCATGCACCCTTGAATAGTGGTCTATTCTTATTGAATCTCGATAGTAGCGATACACATATTCATAATATTGAAGTCAAAAGATGCAGAGTTGATAATGATAGTGCAACTTATTTGTGGCACTGCCGTTTAGGTCATATCGGTATAAAGCGCATGAAGAAACTCCATACTGGTGTACTTTTGGAACCACTTGATTATGAATCACTTGGTACTTGCGAACCGTGCCTCACGGTCAAGATGACTAAAACGCCGTTCTCCAAAACTATGGAGCAAGAAACAGATTTGTTGGAAATCATACATACAGATGTGTGTGGTCCGATGAATATTGAGGCTCGCGGCGGGTATCATTATTTTCTCACCTTCACAGATGATTTGCGCAGATATGGGTATATCTACTTAATGAAACATAAGTCTGAAACATTTGAAAAGTTCAAAGAATTTCAGAGTGAAGTTGAAAATCATCGTAACAAGAAAATAAAGTTTCTACGATCTGATCGTGGAGGAGAATATTTGAGTTACGAGTTTGGTCTTCATTTGAAACAATGTGGAATAGTTTCGCAACTCACGCCACCCAGAACACCACAGCGTAATGGTGTGTCCGAACGTCGTAATCGTACTTTACTGGATATGGTGCGATCTATGATGTCTCTTACTGATTTACCACTATCATTTTGGGGTTATGCTCTAGAGACAGTCGCATTCACATTAAATAGGGCACCATCTAAATCCGTTGAGACGAGGGCTTATGAACTATGGTTTGGCAAGAAACCAAAGTTGTCGTTTCTTAAAGTTTGGGGTTGCGATGCTTATGTGAAAAAGCTTCAACCTGATAAGCTCGAACCCAAATCGGAGAAATGTGTCTTCATAGGATACCCAAAAGGGACTGTTGGGTACAGCTTCTATCACAGATCCGAAGGCAAGACTTTTGTTGCTAAATTTGGAATCTTTCTAGAGAAGGAGTTTCTCTCGAAAGAAGTGAGTGGGAGGAAAGTAGAACTTGATGAGGTAACTGTACCTGCTCCCTTATTGGAAAGTAGTTCATCACAGAAAACAATTCCTGTGACACCTACACCAATTAGTGAGGAAGTTAATGACGATGATCATGAAACTTCAAATCAAGTTGTTACTGAACCTCGTAGGTCAACCAGAGTGAGATCCGCACCGGAGTGGTATGGTAATCCTATTCTGGAGGTTATGTTGCTGGACCATGACGAACCTACGAACTATGAAGAAGCGATGGTGAGCTCAGATTCCGCAAAATAGCTTGAAGCCATGAAATCCGGGATGGGATCCATGTATGAGAACAAAGTACGAACTTTTCTTGACTTACCCAATGACCGGCAAGCCATTGAAAATAAATGGATCTTCAAGAAGAAGACAGACGCTGACGGTAATGTTACTGTCTATAAAGCTCGACCTATTGCAAAAGGGTTTTTGACAAGTTCAAGGGATTGACTATGATGAGACTTTCTCACCCGTAGCGATGCTTAAGTCTGTCCGAATCATGTTAGCAATTTTTGCATTTTATGATTATGAAATTTGGCAAATGGATGTCAAAACTGCATTCCTGAATGGATTTCTGGAAGAAGAGTTGTATATGATGCAACCGGAAGGTTTTGTCGATCCGAAGGGAGCTAACAAAGTGTGCAAGCTCCAGCGATCCATTTATGGACTGGTGCAAGCCTCTTGGAGTTGGAATAAACATTTTGATAGTGTGATCAAAGCTTATGGTTTTATACAGACTTTTGGAGAAGCCTGTATTTACAAGAAAGTGAGTGGGAGCTCTGTAGCATTTCTAATATTATATGTGGATGACATATTGTTGGATAGCATAAAAGGATATCTGAATAAAAGCTTATGATATAGAATTTCTGGATAGCATAAAAGGATATCTGAATAAAAGTTTTTCAATGAAAGACCTCGGTGAAGCTGCTTATATATTGGGCATCAAGATCTATAGAGATAGATCGAGACGCTTAATTGGACTTTCACAAAGCACATACCTTGACAAAGTTTTGGAGAAGTTCAAAATGGATCAAGCAAAGAAAGGGTTCTTGCGTGTGTTACAAGGTGTGAAGTTGAGTAAGAATCAATGCCCGACCACTCCAGAAGATAGAGAGAAAATGAAAGATGTTCCCTATGCTTCAACCATAGGCTCTATCATGGATGCAATGCCGTGTACCAGACCTGATGTGTGCCTTGCTATTAGTTTAGTAGGGAGGTACCAAAGTAATCCAGGATTGGATCACTGGACAACGGTCAAGAACATCCTGAAATACCTGAAAAGGACAAAGGATATGTTTCTCGTTTATGGAGGTGACAAAGAGCTCGTCGTAAATGGTTACGTCGATGCAAGCTTTGACACTGATCCGGACGATTCTAAATCGCAAACCGGATACGTGTTTTTATTAAACGGTGGAGTTGTCAGTTGGTGCAGTTCTAAACAAAGCGTTGTAGCAGGATCTACATGTGAAGCGGAGTACATAGCTGCTTCAGAAGCAGCAAATGAAGGAGTCTAGATGAAGGAGTTCATATCCGATCTAGGTGTCATACCTAGTGCATCGGGTCCAATCAAAATCTTTTGTGACAATACTGGTGCAATTGTTTTTGGAAAGGAATCCACATTTCACAAGAGAACCAAGCACATCAAGAGACGCTTCAAGTGCATCCGGGACCAAGTCCAGGTGGGAGACATAGAGATTTGCAAGATACATACGGATCTGAATGTTGTAGACCCGTTGACTAAGCCTCTTCCACGATCAAAACATGATCAACACCAAGGCTCCATGGGTCTTAGAATCATTACTGTGTAATCTAGATTACTGACTCTAGTACAAGTGGCAGACTGAAGGAAATATACCCTAGAGGCAATAATAACGTTATTATTTATTTCCTTATATCATGATAAATGTTTATTATTCATGCTAGAATTGTATTAACCGAAAACAGGATACATGTGTGAATACATAGACAAACAGAATGTCACTAGTATGCCTCTACTTGACTAGCTCATTGATCAAAGATGGTTATGTTTCCTGACCATAGACAAAGAGTTGTCATTTGATTAACGGGGTCACATTATTAGGAGAATGATGTGATTGACTTGACCCATTTCGTTAGCTTAGCACTTGATCGTTTAGTTTGTTGCTCTTGCTTTCTTCATGACTTATACATGTTCCTATGACTATGAGATTATGCAACTCCCGTTTACCGGAGGAACACTTTGTGTGCTACCAAACGTCACAACGTAAGTGGGTGATTATAAAGGTGCTCTATAGGTGTCTCCGAAGGTACTTGTTGGGTTGGCGTATTTTGAGATTAGGATTTGTCACTCCGATTGACGGAGAGGTATCTCTGGGCCCACTCGGTAATACACATCACTTAATCCTTGCAAGCATTGCAACTAATGAGTTGGTTGCGGGATGATGTGTTACGGAACGAGTAAAGAGACTTGCCGGTAACGAGATTGAACTAGGTATTGAGATACCGACGATCGAATCTCGGGCAAGTAACATACCGATGACAAAGGGAACAACGTATGTTGTTATGCGGTTTGACCAATAAAGATCTTCGTATAATATGTAGGAGCCAATATGAGCATCCAGGTTCTGCTATTGTTTATTGATCGGAGACGTGTCTCGGTCATGTCTACATAGTTCTCGAACCCGTAGGGTCCGCACGCTTAAAGTTAGATGACGGTTATATTATGAGTTTATATGTTTAGATGTACCGAAGGTAGTTCAGAGTCCCGGATGTGATCACAGACATGACGAGGTGTCTCGAAATGTTCGAGACGTAAAGATTGATATATTGGATGGCTATGTTTGGACACCGGAAAGGTTCGAAAGGTTTCGGACATTTATCGAAGTACCGGGGTTACCGGAACCCCCCGTCGGGAACTAATAGGCCTTGTTGGGCCTTAGTGGAGAGAGATAGGGGCCGGCCAGGCCAAGAGGCGCGCTCCCTCCCCTTGAGTCCGAATAGGACAAGGAGAGGGGTGGCAGTGCCCCCCTTGCCTTTCCCCTCTCCCACTCCTTCCTTCCCCCTCCTTCTGGGATTAGGAAAGGGAGGGGCAAACCTACTTGGAGTATGTTTCCCCCCTCCTAGGGTGCGCTACCACCTTGGCCGGCCCTCTCCTCCTCCCCCTTTATATATGGAGGAAGGGGGCACCCCATAGACAAAACAATTGATCTCTTGATCTCTTAGCCATGTGCGGTGCCCCCCTCCACCATAATCCACCTCGATCATATCGTAGTGGTGCTTAGGCAAAGCCCTGCGTCGGTAGAACATCATCATCGTCACCACGCCGTTGTGCTGATGAAACTCTCCCTCAACACTCGTCTTGATCGGAGATCAAGGGACGTCATTGAGTTGAACGTGTGCAGAACTCAGAGGTGCCATGCGTTCAGTACTTGATCGGTCGGATCATGAAGACGTACGACTACATCAACCGCATTGTGCTAACACTCCCGCTTTTGGTCTACAAGGGTACGTGGACACACTTTCCCCTCTCGTTGCTATGCATCACCATGATCTTGCGTGTGCGTAGGAATTTTTTTGAAATTACTACGTTCCCCAACAGATGGTTCAAGACGACACAAAATTGTGTGATTTTTCCAATACCAAGAATAATGATTCTATTAGCACTCCGATTACTCCTCTTACCGATGCCAAATCTTGTGAAATTAATGCTGCTTTGCTGAATCTTGTCATGGAAGATCCGTTTTCCGGCCTTCCTAGTGAAGATGCCGCTACCCATCTAAACAACTTTGTTGATTTGTGTGATATGCAAAAGAAGAAAGATGTGGATAATGATATTGTTAAACTGAAGCTATTCCCGTTTTCTCTTAGAGATCGTGCTAAAACTTGCTTTTCGTCTTTGCCTAAAAATAGTATCAATTCATGGAATAAGTGCAAAGATGCTATTATCTCTAAGTATTTTCCTCCTGCTAAGATCATCACTCTTAGAAATGATATTATGAATTTTAAGCAACTTGATCATGAACATGTTGCACTAGCTTGGGACAGGATGAAATTAATGATACATAATTTCCCTACACATGGTTTGAATCTTTGGATGATTATACAAAAATTTTATGCCGGATTGAACTTTGCTTCTAGAAATATTTTAGATTCATCCGCGGGAGGCACTTTGATGGAAATCACTTTAGGAGAAGCTACTGAACTCATAGATAATATTATGGTTAATTATTCTCAATGGCATACTGAAAGATCTACTAATAAAAAGGTGCATGCTATAGAAGAAATCAATGTTTTGAGTGGAAAGATGGATGAGCTTATGAAATTGTTTGCTAATAAGAGTGTTTCTTTTTATCCTAATGATATGCCTTTGTCTACTTTGATAGATAGTAATAATGAATCTATGGATGTGAATTTTGTTGGTAGGAACAATTTTGGTAATAACGTGTATAGAGGTAATTTTAATCCTAGGCCATTTCCTAGTAATTCCTCTAATAATTATGGTAATTCCTACAACAATTATTATGGAAATTATATTAAGATGCCCTCTGATTTTGAATCTAATATTAAAGAATTTATTAGTTCGCAAAAGAGTTTTAATGCTTTGATTGAAGAAAAATTGTCTAAGATTGATGAGTTGGCTAGGAACATGGATAGAATTTCTCTTGATGTTGATTCTTTGAAACTTAGATCTATTCCTCCTAAGCATGATATCAATGAGTCTCTCAAAGCTATGAGAATTTCCATTGATGAGTGCAAAGAAAGAACCGCTAGGATGCGTGCTAAAAAAGATTACTTTGTGAAAGCGTGTCCCCTATTAAATCTTTGTTTTGCAATATGAATCTTGATAATGGGACTGGAGATGAGTCAACTTTAGTTAGAAGGTGTCCCAATGATTCGGAGTTTTTAGATCTTGATGCAAAAATTGATAAAAGTGGGACGGAAGAGGTCAAAACTTTAGATAGCAATGAACCCACTATCTCAGATTTCAAGGAATTTAATTATGATACTTGTTCTTTAATAGATTGTATTTCCTTGTGGCAATCCGTGCTAAATTCTCTGGATTCTTATAGTCAAAACAAAGCTTTTACTAAACATATCATTGATGCTTTAATGCAATCTTATGAAGAAAAGCTTGAATTGGAAGTTTCTATCCCTAGAAAACTTCATGATGAGTGGGAACCTACTATTAAAATTAAAATTAAAGATCACGAATGCTATGCTTTGTGTGATTTGGGTGCTAGTGTTTCCATGATTCCTAAAACTTTGTGTGATTTGCTAGGTTTCCATGAATTTGATGATTGTTCTTTAAACATGCATCTTGTAGATTCCACCATTAAGAAACCTATGGGAAGAATTAATGATGTTCTTATTGTTGAAAATAGGAATTATGTGCCCGTGGATTTCATTGTTCTTGATATTGATTGCAATCCTTCATGTCCTATTATTTTTGGTAGACCTTTTCCTTAGAACGATTGGTGCAATTATTGATGTGAAAGAAGGGAATATTAGATTCCAATTTCCCTTAAGGAAAGGCATGGAACACTTTCCTAGAAAGAAAATTAAATTACCTTATGAATCTATTATGAGAGCCACTTATGGATTGCATACCAAAGATGACAATACCTAGATCTATCCTTGCTTTTATGCCTAGCACTACTAGGGAAAACCCTAGAAGTAGCGTTGGTTTTGTGCTCACTAGTAGCGCGGGTAGGCGCGCTACTAATAAGGCGCTATAGCTATTGCTTAGCAGTAACGCGTGCCCGCACGCGCTACTGCTAGGACAAATAGCTGCAGCGTTTGTTCACTCCCACGCTACTGCTAATGTAACTACTCGCAGCGTGTTTTCTCACTAGTAGAAAACGGACCATTAGTACCGGTTTGTAAGGGCCTTTAGTGCCGGTTATGGAACCGGCACTAACGTTTCGGCACTAAAGGCCCCCCCTTTAGTACCGGTTCGGCACGAACCGAAGCTAAAGTGCCACCACGTGGCGTGAGCTCGCGCCCTGGTACGGGGGACCTTTAGTACCGCTTGGTGTTACCAACCGGTACTAAAGGTTTTTTTTTTGAATATTTTTTTTGAAAATTTTGGAATTTTTTTTTGTTTTTTTATTTTTAATTTTTCTGAATTATTTGATGATTTAGTCTTTAATCACCTCTCTTAACTGCTCAAGTGTGGATCACTCATTCCAAATCATCTAACTTCCCGACCGGTCACCCATCCCTCTCACTACTCCAGCCCGAGCACGCTTAACTTCCAGGTTCTATTCTCCTTCGTTTCCGAGTCTACACTTGTTGTTTTCCAGACAATAGTAAGATGTCAATCCTATTAACCTTCAGGAATTTTGCTTGAGCATGAAGTAACACATTTCATTGTTTGAGTTTGAAACTATTGTTTTAAAAAACAATAATTATTTAGTAACACTAATATTTCTTGAATAATTAGTTTGACCATTGTTTGACCACAGTTTGACCACAGTTTGACTAGATTTGACCAAAATTGAAATAACTAAAATAATTATTTAGTAACACTAATATTCTAGAATAATTAGTTTGACCATTGTTTGACCACAGTTTGCCCACTGTTTGAATTTTTTTTAATTTTTTCCACTCTAGATCTTAAAAGGCCCGTAACTTTTTTTCTATTAGGTTTTTGAGGATTTTGCAAATGTTTAACGGGGTTCCCAACAACTAGACCACATATCACATGAGAAACTTATTTTCTTTTATTTTTTTTGACATTTCCATTATTTTCTTTTATTTTTTTAAAACTGAAAAGGCGATCCACCGGGGGGGGTAGAGTTTGAAAATGGGACCTTTAGTACCGGTTCGTGGCACGAACCGGTACTATAGGTTAGACCTTTAGTACCGGTTCGTGCCACGAACCGGTACT
>NC_053024.1:531025585-531089913 GCF_003073215.2 Triticum urartu
TGATACCACTTGTAGGATCGAAATTATGTCTAGAGGGGGGTGATTAGACTACTTGACCAAATAAAAACTTAACCTTTTCCCAATTTTAGTTCTTGGCAGATTTTAGCTATTGTAGGACAAGTCAAGCAATCATCACACAATTCAAGCAAGCATGCAAAGAGTATATTGGCAGCGGAAAGTAAAGCATGCAACTTGCAAGAATGTAAAGGGAAGGGTTTGGAGAATTCAAACGCAATTGGAGACATGGATGTTTTTCCCGTGGTTCGGATAGGTGGTGCTATCCTACATCCACGTTGATGGAGACTTCAACCCACGAAGGGTAACGGTCGCGCGAGTCCACGGAGGGCTCCACCCACGAAGGGTCCACGAAGTAGCAACCTTGTCTATCCCACCATGGCCATCGCCCACGAAGGACTTGCCTCACTAGCGGTAGATCTTCACGAAGTAGGCGATCTCCTTGCCCTTACAAACTCCTTGGTTCAACTCCACAATCTTGTCGGAGGCTCCCAAGTGACACCTAGCCAATCTAGGAGACACCACTCTCCAAGAAGTAACAAATGGTGTGTTGATGATGAACTCCTTGCTCTTGTGCTTCAAATGATAGTCTCCCCAACACTCAACTCTCTCTCATAGGATTTGGATTTTGTGGAAAGAAGATTTGAGTGGAAAGAAACTTGGGGAAGGCTAGAGATCAAGATTCATATGGTAGGAATGGAATATCTTGGTCTCAACACATGAGTAGGTGGTTCTCTCTCAGAACATATGAGTTGGAATTGTGTATGTGTTCTGATGGCTCTCTCCACGAATGAAGAGGAGGCGGAGGGGTATATATAGCCTCCACACAAAATCCAACCGTTACACACAGTTTTCCAATCTCGGTGGGACCGAATCAACAAACTCGGTCGGACCGAAAAGGTAAACCTAGTGACCGTTAGAGATTTTCGGTGGGACTGACATGCAACTCGGTAGGACCGATATGGTTAGGGTTTGGGCATAACGTAATCTCGGTGAGACCGATTACACAAACTCAGTGAGACCGAGTTTGGTAATAAGCTAACCAGAGAGTTGGTCAGGCAAACTCGGTAGGACCGATTTGCTCTTTCGGTGAGACCGAAAAGTTACAAAAGGGAAACAAAGAGTTTACATTGCAATCTCGGTGGGACCGATTCGCTCTTTCGGTGAGACCGAAAAGTTACGAAAGGGAAACAAAGAGTTTGCAATCCCATCTCGGTGAGACCGAGATCCCTATCGGTAGAACCGAATTGCTAGGGTTTGGCAGTGGCTTATGACAAGTGAAACTCGATGGCGCCGGATAGAAAGAATCGGTATGACCGAGTTTGGCTTAGGGTTTAGGTCATTTGTGGAAGTGGGAAAGTAGCTGAGGATTTTGGAGCATATCACTAAGCACATGAAGCAAAAGGCTCATTAAGCAACACCTCATCCCTCCTTGATAGTATTGGCTTTTCCTAAAGACTCAATGTGATCTTGGATCACTAAAATATAAAATGAAGAGTCTTGAGCTTTTGAGCTTGAGCCAATCCTTTGTCCTTAGCATTTTGAGGGTTCCACTTTCACATCCATGCCATGCCAATCATTGAGCTTTCCTGAAATAGTCATCTTGGAATAGCATTAGCTCAATGAGCTATATGTTGTTATGAATTACCAAAACCACCTAGGGATAGTTGCACTTTCACAAGCGCAGCCGCGGAGTACCGAGGCATCAGGCAAAGGTTGCTATTTCGGTGCAACAAGACCAAGACTAGGAGGGCCGCAAGATGGAGGTCATCGTGGATCCCAAGACGGCGTCACCACCAGAGCTTTGTGCAGGCGAGGACCAACTTTAGTCAGGATAAGTGTACTAGATGTTCCCCTTCAAAATGGCCAATTGTTGGCGCCCTTCCCGCTCAATATTTGGGAAGAGGCCCAGGGCCATTTCCTATAAATAGGACCAGCCACCCACAAGGATCGGGGTTCGGGTTCGAGGTAAAAGGAAGGTTAGAGACAGAGATCGAGGATCAAGGATCGGATCGAAATCAGAGAGAGAGAAGGGTGACTGAACTCCTCCTAGCAGTTCGTCCCCCCCAGCAAAGAACAGACCCTCGCGAGGCTGTTCTTCCTTGTATTGTTCATCATCATCAGCCCAAGAGGCAATCCACCACACCACACACTGGAGTAGGGTATTACACCACAACGGTGGCCCGAACCAGTATAAACCCTGCGTCTCTTGTGTCGTTCTTTCCATAGCTTAGATCTTAGCGAGGCAGAGGGGTGCAGGTAGGTAGGAGGTGAAATCTCCGCGCGCACCCCAGTGTTCGAACCTCAAGGGTCTGCCGAAACCCGAAATCCGACAAAACCCTTAGTGGATATATATATACTCCAGCATTTTTTGGCCGCTTCTAGTCGATTCCCCAAACTTAACATTGTAATCTTCAATTTGATCAAGTTCAAAGCTGGTTCAACGAAAAGTAGCGTGTGTTCAAACATAAACATAGATAGTTTTTGCATAACTGAACATAAAACATAAATTTAAACTAAACTAAACTACTTTCGGTCGAAGTGGAGGTCGAGCCAATCCTTCTTCGTCAGGTACGGTGTGCCGCGAGCCGGGTCCGGGCCGGTGCCGTCGTCGGGGTCCTTGGGAAAGACACTCCTCCACTCATCAACGTCGATCTCCTCGTCCTCACCGCCCACCTCGACGCCCTCCATGTCGCCGTCCTTGCCGCCTTCGACCTCATCATCGAAGGAGAGCACGATAACATCGCCGCCCTCCATGTCGGCAAAGATCACCCGCTCCGCCTCCATGAGCTCCGGGTGCCGCTGACAAAGCTCTTGCATGTAGGCCTCGTCGATGGCCTCGGCCTCGAGGCGCTCCCACGCCTTGCGGTCCTCCCTCACCATAGCGGAGCTCACCACCCCTGGCTTCGGCGAAACAAGGTCGATCGGACGTGTGCCGAAGGGGAAATTGATCCTAGCCACCGCGCTATGGTAGCAGACCTACCAGCGGTCGTACTCCATGGCCGCGAGCTCGACCGTGTGGAAGCTACCGAGCCACCGGCAGGTGTGGGTCTCCCGATCCGTAATCTCGGCGACCTGATACGTCTCCAACTTATCTATAATTTTTCATTGTTCCATGCTGTTATATTATCAATCTTGGATGTTTTATAATCATTTTATAGTCATTTATATCATTTTTTGGTACTAACCTATTGACATAGTGCCAAGTGCCAGTTGCTGTTTTTTGTGCATGTTTTTTACATCGCAGGAAATCAATACCAAACGGAGTCCAAACGCAACAAAACTTTACAGAGATTTTTTATGAACCAGAAGACACCCAATGGGCCAAGGCAGCGCCTGGGGGGTGCTCCGAGGGGAGCACAACCCACCAGGGCGCGCCTGGAGGCCCAGGCGTGCCCTGGTGGGTTGTGCCCACCTCGGGTGCCCCCCGGACCGCCTCTTTGCTCTATAAATACCCCAATATTCCAGAAACCCTAGGGGAGTCGACGAAAATCAATTGCAGCTGCCGTAGAGTCCAGAACCACCAGATCCTATCTAGACACCATCACGGAGGGGTTCACCACTTCCATTGGTGCCTCTCCGATGATGCGTGAGTAGTTCTTTGTGGACCTTCGGGTCCGTAATTAATAGCTAGATGGATTCCTATCTCTCATTTGATTCTCAATACAATGGTCTCTTGGAGATCCATAAGATGTAACTCTTTTTGCGGTGTCTTAGTTGGGATCCGATGAACTTTGAGTTTATGATCAGATCTATCTTTTTATATCCATGAAAGTTATTTGAGTTTCTTTGATCTCTTATATGCATGATTGCTTATAGCCTCGTATTTCTTCTCTGATATTTGGGTTTTGTTTGGCCAACTTGATCTATTTATGTTGCAATGGGAAGAGGTGCTTTGTAGTGTGTTCGATCTTACGGTGCTTGATCCCAGTGACAAAAAGGGAACCGACACATATGTATCGTTGCTACTAAGGATAAAATGATGGGGTCTATCTCTACATAGATAGATCTTTTCTACATCATGTCATCATTCTTATTGCATTACTCTGTTTCCCCATGGACTTAATACACTAGATGCATGTTGGATAGCGGTCGATGTGTGGAGTAATGGTAGTAGGTGCAGCCAGGAGTCGATCTACTAATCTTGGACATGATGCCTATATAATGATCCTTGCCTGGATATCATCATGATTATTTGAAGTTCTATCAATTGCCCAACAGTAATTTGTTTACCCACTGATACGTCTCCAACGTATCTATAATTTATGAAGTATTCATGCTGTTATATTATCATTCTTGGATGTTTTACAATCATTTTATAGCAACTTTATATCATTTTTTGGGACTAACCTATTGACCCAGTGCCCAGTGCCAGTTGCTGTTTTTTTCTTGTTTTTACATCGCAGGAAATCAATATCAAACGGAGTCCAAACACCGCGAATTTTTTTGAAGATTTTTTATGGACTAGAACACCCAGGATGGGCCGGAGAAGCACCTGGGGGTGCCCTAAGGGGGGCACAACCCACCAGGGCGCGCCTGGAGGCCCAGGTGCACCCAGGTGGGTTGTGCCCACCTCGGTGGCCTCCCGCACCCCCTCTTTACACTATAAATTCCCAAAAATTCCAGAAACCCTCGGGGTTAACCTAGATTAGAAGTTCTGCCGCCGCAAGGCTCTGTAGCCACCGAAAACCAATCTAGACCCTTTCCGGCACCCTGCCGGAGGGGGGGAATCATCTCCGGTGGCCATCTTGATCATCCCGGTGGCAACCACAATGAGGAGGGAGTAGTCCACCCTCGGGGCTGAGGTTTTGTACCAATAGCTATGTGTTTAATCTCTCTCTCTCTCATGTTCTTGACATCTCACGATCTTGATGTATCGCGAGCTTTGTTAATATAGTCGGATCATAAGGTGTTTTCCCCTCTCTATCTTGTTGTGATGAATTGAGATTTTCCCTTAGAGATTTCATTGTCATCGGATTGAATACTTCAATGGATTTGAGAACACTTGATATATGTGTTGCAATTGAATACTTCTGGTGACAATGGGGTATCATATTGATTCACTTGATATATGTTTTGGCACTCAACTTGCGGATTCCCGAGGTGACATTGGGGTAAGCTATGCATAGGGGTTGATGCACGTTCTTGTCTTTGTTTCTCCAGTAGAAATCTTGGGGCGCTCTTTGAATTTCTTTGTGTTGGATTGAGTATTACAAATATGAATTTGCTTTGGTGTTATTTTAGTATGAACTCCAGGATAGATCGAACGGAAAGAATAGCTTTGTGTTATTTCAGTACGAACTCTTGAATAGATCGAATGGAAAGAATAGCTTTGAGGTGGTTTCGTACCCTACAAACAATTTATTCTTATGTTCTCCACTAGATAGGAACTTTGGAGTGATTCTTCATCGCACTTTGAGGGGTGGTTTGATACGTCTCCAATGTATCTATAATTTTTGATTGTTCCATGCTATTATATTATCTGTTTTGGACGTTTAATGGGATTTATTATACACCTTTATATTATTTTTGGGACTAACCTACTAACCAAACGCCCAGTGCAAATTGCTGTTTTTTGCCTATTTCAGTGTTTCACAGAAAAGGAATATCAAACGGAGTCCACACGGAATGAAACCTTCGGGAGAGTGATTTTTGCAAAAAACGCAATCCAGTAGACTTGGAGTGGACGTCAAGCAAGCATCAAGGAGGCCACGAGGCAGGGAGGTGCGCCCCACCCTCGTGGGCCCCTCGTGGCTCCCCTGACCGACTTCTTTCGCCTATATATACTCATATACCCCGAAAACATCCAAGAGCACCACGAAACCCTATTTCCACCGCCGCAACCTTCTGTACCCAAGAGATCCCATCTTGGGGCCTTTTTCGGAGCTCCGCCGGAGGGGGAATCGATCATGGAGGGCTTCTACATCAACACCATAGCCTCTCTGATGATGTGTGAGTAGTTTACCATAGACCTTCAGGTCCATAATTATTAGCTAGATGGCTTCTTATCTCTCTTTGGATCTCAATACAAAGTTCTCCTCGATCTTCTTGGAGATCTATTTGATGTAATTCTTTTTGCGGTATGTTTGTCGGGATCCAATGAATTGTGGGTTTATGATCAAGATTATCTATGAACAATATTTGATTCTTCCCTCAAATCTTTTATGTATGATTTGTTATCTTTGCAAGTCTCTTTGAATTATCAGTTTGGTTTGGCCTACTAGATTGATCTTTCTTGCAATGGGAGAAGTGCTTAGCTTTGGGTTCAATCTTGCGGTGTCCTTTCCCAGTGACAGCACGGGCAGCAAGGCACGTATTGTATTGTTGCCATCGAGGATAAAAAGATGGGGTTTATATCATATTGCTTGAGTTTATCCCTCTACATCATGTTATCTTGCCTAATGCGTTACTCTGTTCTTATGAACTTAATACTCTAGATGCATGCCGGATAGCGGTCGATGTGTGGAGTAATAGTAGTAGATGCGGAATTGTTTCGGTCTACTTGCCACGGACATGATGCCTATATACATGATCATGCCTAGATATTCTCATAATTATGCACTTTTCTATCAATTGCTCGATAGTAATTTATTTACCCACCGTAATATTTATGCTATCTTGAGAGAAGCCACTAGTGAAATCTATGGCCCCCGGGTCTATCTTCCATTATATGAGTTTCCAATCTATTTTACTTTGCAATCTTTACTTTCAATCTATATCATAAAAATACCAAAAATATTTATCTTATTATCTCTATCAGATCTCACTTTTGCAAGTGGCCGTGAAGGGATTGACAACCCCTTTATCGCGTTGGTTGCAAGGTTCTTATTTGTTTGTGTAGGTGCGAGGCTACTTGCGTGTAGTCTCCTACTGGATTGATACCTTGGTTCTCAAAAACTGAGGGAAATACTTATGCTACTTTGCTGCATCACCCTTTCCTATTCAAGGGAAAACCAACGCAGTGCTCAAGAGGTAGCAAGAAGGATTTCTGGCGCCGTTGCCGGGGAGATCTACGCCAAGTCAAGTCAAGTCAAGACATACCAAGTACCCATCACAAACTCTTATCCCTCGCATTACATTATTTTCCATTTGCCTCTCGTTTTCCTCTCCCCCACTTCACCTTGCTGTTTTATTCACCCTCTTTCTCCGTTCGCCTCTTTTTCGCTCGCTTCTTGTGTGCTTGTGTGTTGGACTGATTGTTTGCCGCGATGGCTTTACCAAAAAGCGTTGATCCTCACCTTAGAAGGCTGGAAGAAATTGAAAACAACGTTAGAAGTTTTATGTCCTTGCAGTTTGAGCATAATAATTTCTTCAGAAACAAACTGAAAGAACAAAAAAGTTTTATGCGGTACATGAATAAAGAGCTCAATGATATGTCTAAAGAATTTTATGGTTTGAAATCTCAGTTCGGTCATCTTGAAAACTTAATAGCACAAATTTTGGATAAGAAGGACACCTTAGTTAATAAGATGGCCGCCAAACCGGAAGAACTACACGATAATAAGGATGAAGATCTGAAAGTGATTGATGTGTCCCCTATTAAATCTTTGTTTTGCAATATGAATCTTGATAATGATGGGACTGGATATGAGTCAACTTTAGTTAAAAGGCGTCCCAATGATTCAGAGTTTGTAGATCTTGATGCAAAAATTGGTAAAACTGGGATTGAAGAGGTCAAAACTTTACATAGCAATGAACCCACTATTTTGGATTTCAAGGAATTTAATTATGATAATTGCTCTTTAATAGATTGTATTTCCTTGTTGCAATCCGTGTTAAATTCTCCTCATGCTTATAGTCAAAATAAAGCTTTTACCAAACATATCGTTGATGCTTTAATGCAATCTTATGAAGAAAAGCTTGACTTAAAAGTTTCTATCCCTAGAAAACTTTGTGATGAGTGGGAACCTACTATTAAAATTAAGATTAAAGATCATGAATGCTATGCTTTATGTGATTTGGGTGCTAGTGTTTCCACGATTCAAAACTTTATGTGATGTGTTAGGTTTCCGTGAATTTGATGATTGTTCTTTTAACTTACATCTTGCGGATTCCATGTAACGCCCCGAGACCGTTGCGCCAGGTGCCTTCCAGTTATTCGTTGTTGTTGCCTTGTCATTCGCTTGCGTGTTGCAGCTTGCCATGTCATCATGTGCATTGCATCATCATGTTTTTAAAACTTGCATCTGTCCGGGTTCTCCCCATTCTCTCTGTTGTCCGTTCTGAGCCCAGACACACTTGCACGCGCCCGCGGCACGTCCGAAATATTATTTTATAAGTGGCCAGAAAATGTTCTCGGAATGGTATGAAAGTTGGCGTGTGGTGTTGTTATGTTGTTAATAGGTCGCCTGCCAAGTTTCATCGCATTCGTAGTCCGTTTGACACCCCAACGGTTAACTATAGTGGCATTATAGCCAGTCTATCGTCGGACGGTTCCGGTCTTCGGAAACAGTTGCAGGGTTGTACTCCATCCCTCTCATCTCAGCCGAACCCCCTCTATACAGTCCATCTAGCCCACCTACCTACCCCTCCACTCCTGTCCGTCCGATGATGATCGAACGGTCCGAAAACGGATGAAACCCCCTAACCCTAGACCACTACTCTATTTAAACAAACCCCTGCCATTTTGGGCATCCCTAACCTACCCCAAGCCTCCACTGACCTCAAGCCGCCGCATCCTCCTCGAAATCACGCTGCCAGCCACCTCCAGCCGCCGCCTCCTCGTTTTCTGGTGAGCCCCAGCCTCCTCGCGCCATGTGGCAAGCTCTTAGTGGCCAGCCGCATCCGCGTCGCCGCCCTCGCCCAACCACTGCTTGCCACGCGCCCCTCCTGCCTTCACCTACCGCAGGGACTGGCGAAGCCCATCGCAGACCCGCCACGAGCCCGTGCGCACACGAGCCCCGCAACTCCCCGCAACCTCCCGCCGGCGACCCCGATCCCCACCGCAACCTCCCGCCGGCGACCCCGATCCCCACCACTGAACTCTGCCAGCGCCGTCCCGGTCGTCCCTCGTCACTCCGCCACCGGTGAGCATCGACCCAGGTCGCCGCGCCCGTTGCCTCCTCGCTCCTCTGATCCGATCTCTCTCTCTCTCTCTCTCTCTCTCTCGCTCGCTCACGCCCTCACCGGACTCCCTCTCGCTGCAGGACGCCGACCCCATCACCGAACCTCTGTCACCGCCTTGGATCCGACTGGGATCAACCCGATCCGGCCTGTGCCGACCCGATCTGTCCATCCCCGCCGCCAGCCGGTCGACCCCAGCACCGGAGCGCCACCCCACCAGCGTACAGATTCCACCGCTGCTCGTCCTCATTACGGAAGGAGGAGGACGCCATCCCTGCCGTTGCCTCAACCTCCCACGTGGGCCCCATGCCCCATTCCAGGCCCAGCCCAACATCCACGTGGGCCTCGAGGAGAGCCAAGGCCCAGCCTGCTCCAACTCCTCAGCTAGCCTGTTATCTTCTCAACCGACTGGGCCTAGGCCCATGGTGAGCGCCCCAGCGCCCACTGCTCTATTCTTGTTTCGGCCTGTAGTGTTTTTCCCTATTGCTATGATTTTGCTATTTATCCAGACTTTGCCAGATTTACAAAAACCCCTTGAAATTCATGCATACCATAACTCACCAACCATGCATCACATGTAAAAACTTTAAATATGAAAAATGCTTAGAATTTTGTCTAGTTTCATAATATGCAACTTTCATCCATGTTAAAAATGTTAAAATGCTGTTTGTTTAAAATTGCTCTAATGACATGCTAAAATGATTTATTTCATAACTTAATAACTATAGCTTCAAATTTAATAAACTTTATATGTAAATGGGGCAGAAAAATGCATTGTTTAACATGATGGTGGCTTTACTTTGCATGTTTAACAACTCTAAAATTGTGTATAGGGCAGAACATTACCAAATCCATAATTTGCATATGAGG
The DNA here is from genome assembly GCF_003073215.2 of Triticum urartu. Lineage (NCBI taxonomy): Eukaryota > Viridiplantae > Streptophyta > Magnoliopsida > Poales > Poaceae > Triticum > Triticum urartu. The sequence goes on from NC_053024.1 coordinate 531,035,534, forward strand.
ATTTTACGGAATTGTTGTTGTTGTTTCCGGCCTCATTTAAACTTTCCTAAATGTGTAGTTTTCATATGCTTCACCTCTTGCCATGTTTAACAACATTTAATATTGTTGGGTACATAACCGAGAGAGAACTAAATAAGTCATGTGGTGTTTCGTCAATATGCAACTCGTTGCATATTGAGCTCCACTTAATTTGTAGTATTGGTTGTTGCACTTTGCCATACCATGCCTCATTAAACCGGATATGCATCATACTTGGTTGTGCATCATGCCATGTTTATGTGATGGTTGTTTACTATGTTGCTTGCTTCTTTCTGGGTTGCTTCTCTCATTAGCTTCGGTTTCGTTCCGGAGTAGTGAGGATTCGTTCGACTACGTCCGTTTGTCTTCTTCATGGACTCGTTCTTCTTCCTTGCGGGATCTCAGGCAAGATGACCATACGCTCGATATCACTTCTATCTTTGCTTGCTAGTTGTTCGTTTTATCGCTATGTCGCGCTACCTGCCACTTGTTATATCATGCCTCCCATATTGCCATGTCAAGCCTCTAACCCTCCTTCCTAGCAAACCGTTGTTTGGCTAAGTTACCGCGTTTGCTCAGCCCCTCTTATAGCGTTGTTAGTTGCAGGTGAGGCTGAAGTTTGTTCCATGTTGGAACATGGATATGTTGGGATATCACAATATCTCTTATTTAATTAATGCATCTATATACTTGGTAAAGGGTGGAAGGCTCGGCCTTATGCCTGGTGTTTGTTCCACTCTTGCCGCCCTAGTTTCCGTCATACCGGTGTTATGTTCCTTGATTTTGCATTCCTTACGCGGCTAGGTGTTATGGGAACCCCTTGACAGTTTGCTTTGAATAAAACTCCTCCAGCAAGGCCCAACCTTGGTTTTACATTTGCCTAACAACCTATTACCCTTCCCTTGGGTCGGCCAATCCAAGGGTCATCTTTATTTTAACCCCCCGGGCAGTGCTTCTTTAAGTGTTGGTCCGAACTGAGTAGACTACGGGGCCACCTCGGGGAAACTTGAGGGCTGGTTTTACTTGTAGGATGTCTCATCCGGTGTGCCCTGAGAATCGAGATACGTGCGACTCCTATCGGGATTGTCGGCACATCGGGCGGCTTTGCTGGTCTTGATTTACCATTGTCAAAAAGTCTTGTAACTGGGATTCCGAAAATGACCGGGTCTTCCCGGGAGAAGGAATATCGTTCATTGACCGTGAGAGCTTGTGATGGGCTAAGTTGGGAGACCCCTGCAGGGTTTAAACTGTCAAGAGCCGTGCCTGCGGTTATGTGGCAGATGGGAATTTGTTAATGTCCGGTTGTAGAGAACTTGACACTTAACTTAATTAAAATGAATCACCCGCGTGTGTAGCCGCGATGGTCTGTTTTCGGCGGAGTTCGGGAAGTGAACACGGTCTTGTTTATGCTTGAATGTAAGTAGCTTCAGGATCACTTCTTGATCACTTCTAGCTTCTCGACCATTGCGTTGCTTCTCTTCTCGCTCTTATTTGCGTATGTTAGCCACCATAATTGCTTAGTGCTTGCTACAACTCCACCTCATTACCTTACCCTACCCATAAGCTTAAATAGTCTTGATCTCGCGGGTGTGAGATTGCTGAGTCCTCGTGACTCACAGATACTTCCAAATAGTTGCAGGTACCGATGATACCAGTGCAGGTGACGCAACCGAGCTCAAGTGGGAGCTCGATGAAGATTTTGATCGTTGTTATGTGTCTTTTCCGGTTGATCAACAGTGGTGCCCAGTTGGGACGATCGGGGATCTAGCATTTGGGGTTGCCTTCCTTTACTCTAGTTCCGTAGTCGGGCCTTTGATTGTACTCTGGATGATGTATGTTTAACTTGTTATTTGTGTGAAGTGGAGATTGTAAGCCAAATCTTTATCCCTTTCTTATTCAGTACATGGGATTGTGTGAAGATTACCCCACTTGCGACTAAACCTCCATGCGGTTATGCCTCTAAGTCGTGCCTCGACACGTGGGAGATATAGCCGCATCGTGGGTGTTACAAGTTGGTAATCAGAGCCATCCCCGACTTAGGAGCCCCCTACTTGATCAAATCGCGGACGTTGTCGAGTCTAGAACAAAATGTTTTGTGTCTTAGGATTATATATATCGAAGAGTAGGATTCTTTTTACTCCTCAGTCCCTTCATCGCTCTGGTGAGGCCTCCTGACGTAGAAGTTTTGACTCTCCTCTCCTCAAATTTCACTAAAAAAAAATTTAGGATCGCGCAGGTATCTTGGAATCGTTCCGATAGTCTTGTGACAAGAACATTGTTCTTGGTGCCTCCGGACATTTAGGGATTGTGGCAGTGTCCCGGGGAGTTGAGCTCCAAGGTGTTGTCGTCACAATTTTATCGTTGCAGTTCTAGAATACCTGAGTTCGCCGACATCGAAAATCTCTTTTATGCAGTTGTTGGTGAGATAACCTCGACGCCACCCAGTACTGGGGCGGGAGTTCGGGATTATTGCCATAACTCATATAACGGATGCTTTTCGAAGGTTGAGGTACATGATTTCCGAAGGTCTGTTGGTTATGTGTTGAAGGATGGATACAGCTGGATGTAGGGATTGTTAGTTTGGGTGAGATATATTGCTTCCCCTATATCCCCAACACCTGATTGCATAACCAAAAAGTTTCAGCAGTTTATAGGTGGGAATTCAAGTAGCTCCTAGGATATCTTTCCGACAGATGCATGATATGAGATTGGGGTTCGACGTCTAGTGGTCTGCCTATCCATGGTTGGTTTTACAGTGGTATCGTTGTGTCTTAAAGAGTCATTGGCTATGCTGACTCGGGGACGCTTCGTATGTCATGTGCACTACCTTGTACATGATGGTGCTGTACGATCGAGCCCGTGTGGGCCCCACAACGAAAACTTCGGACGAAATCTCTATTATATGTTTGTTCCGGCTTATTCTGTGAGCCAAATCCTGGTTTTGTTTTGTTGTGGTATTCGAGTTGCTTCAATGTCAAGTGTTGATTCCATACCTTCCCTAAGCGCGTTCTCATATTTCTATGTGGATGCTAATCCTTCGTGATCATCGAGATTGTCATGTCAATTCTTTCCAACCGGTGCGATTCTCTTCAAGATGATCCTATCATTTTTCCCATCCGCAAGATCAATTCGAAGTTTTCTCAATGGTATCCATTCCATCTGCCCAAGTTGCCTTTCTTTTTCCCGCCCTCCCACCCTTTTTCTTCAAGGATTCCGATTTCTTAATCGTGTATCCTTTTATCCGTGGGAAGTCTCTTCAGTCTTTCCTTCAATGTTTTTACCTGGTGGTTCTCATGAAGCTGCTCTACAAGTTCATGATTCTTCGTTTTTTTATCTTCTCCAGTGGATCCAAATCAAGCTTTCGGTGTTGATTATATCATTTTCATTGGTAAACATGATTTCCATGTTGGGAGTTCTTATCGAAGACTCTCTCATTTATTCACCTCTCGCTATTCATTTGTTCCGGAGTGCTGAAGATGTCTTGAAGATTCACGTTTCCATTCTCAATCCGTTCAAGCCATTTAAATCAACAAGTGCAATCTCTCTTTCAAGCGTTTCTTCCAACGGTGTATTTTTTGAGTGGGCCCTAACCCACATGTAGTTTCCCAGGATCTTACCTGACTCTTCTAATTTTCCTGGAGTTATTCTCCAATTCATTTCAAAGTTTGACGTAAGAATGAGTTATCATCAGTCATATATCTTTCTTTAAGACCTTTCAAATTCTTTTCGTCGTTGGTTCAACCTTTCTAATTTTCATCCCGGAGTACCTCAATAATTTGTGGTGGTGTTTCTCATCGTCAATCTCAATATTTGAAGACCGAAGAAGAGTTTTTCCTCCAAATCTTATGCGTTCTCTCCAAGATGCGTAGTTCAAACTTGCTGCCATCCTCTCATAATTGTTTTCGATTGTGAGAATTCTTTTCACCCATCCGGAGCAATTCAAGAGTCTTTTCAGTTTGATTCTCCGGAGCCCATCATCTCAGAATTATTCATTCCAGCTTTCAGCTCTCGTTCTACAAATCATACCGGTGCATCGTTCAAGTATTCTCTAGTCGGCTTATGATCTCTTCATTCTCTTGTATCAAATTCCCTCAAGTATTTTCATTCGTTCTTTCCAATCCTACCGATGGATCGTCGAAGACTTTTCTCAAGTTTGGCTATATCTCTTCAATCTTTTCAAGAAGATATGCCAAATCCGTTGCTTGTCATCAATTTAAATTGGTGAAGGATACGCATAACGTAATTCTTATTATTGTTTCATCCAAGTAATCTAGTTTCTTCTTTCTAGAGTTGTTCATTATGTCACATTTCTCGGTTCGAGATGCTTCATCTTTTCTTTTTTGGAGTTCTAAGTTTTCCGCATTATCTCATCGCGAAGCTCCATCTAAATCATCGCAAGGCTTCACCTTGTGTTTTCAACTTCTCTTTCTTTTATCATCCTTTTATTATCAGAGTTCTTCATGGAGGCTCAACATGGTGGCTCATCAAGGATTTCTTTCATTCTTCGTTCGTTCTTTAAGATCTCTCTTGAAGTTATGATCTGCTAAGCTATACTCTCAAATAAACATGGTGGTCAACACATGTCTTGTTTTGAGGAGTTCAAGCATTCTTCATCTTGCATTCCAAAGTGCAATTCTTTCTATCTTATCTTTTGAGGTGGTGTTATGTCATTCTTAATAATTTCCCTTCGTGGTTCATGATTCACAAGTTACCAAGAATGAGGTATTTTAAATCCATTAATATCTTCATTGGGGTTATCTTGTGTCATATTTCACCTAAAGCCTTCCCTAAGGAATGTTGCTATTGTGGTGCTTATCAATAATCCAAGTTTCCTCCTATTCTCGCGATGAAAGAAGTTTTTCATCTCTTCGTTGATCTCAATAAATCTTTGTTTCTGTAGTGGCAGAATTTCACCTCAAATTTCGAGATGTTTTCCATAAGCCCACAACAAGCTTACTCTTTTCGTTGTTGGTTTTCCAACAACTCTGTTCGACCCTTCTCCTAAAGATGTTTTTTCAAGCTCATTTGAGGTATAATATGTCGTTTTCTCCTCCGTTCTTTTGATTCCATTCTTACATTTGTTCCGGAGGCATTGTGATGTTGCTCTCTTCGACCCATCATCTTGTTTTGTCAAGTTCATGTTCAATTCCTTCCATTTACAGTCGGAGTGTTGTACAAATTATATCAGTATGTTTTCCTTCTCTATCTTGTTTCAACCAGAGTGTTGTGTCTATCATTCCTCTTCTAACCGGAGGCTCATCCAAGTGCTTTCATTTGGCCAAGTTCATATTCTATGACTTCCATTTCCAACCGGAGTGTTGTCGTAATTGATTTTTATCGTTCCTTGTACATCTCGTTTCAACCAGAGTACTTGCATGTACTTCTTGTCCATTGTAACCCTTTTCTTATGTCTTTCAACCTACAAGGTTCACATAATGTTCCTTGTTCCTCTTTTCTAACAAAGTGTTTTCAACTTTGTTCATCTTTGTTGTATTCCTTCTTTCAATTTGTTCAACCTCTCAAGGTTCGTGGTTTCACTCTTTTGTCAAGAAGCAACTTAGTTTTACCTCTTCCCCTTCCTCTTCCGTTTCCCCCGGTGCCATCCTAGATCTCGGGACGAGATCCTCTTGTAGTGGTGGAGTGTTGTAACGCTCCGAGACCGTTGCGCCAGGTGTCTTCCAGTTATTCGTTGTTGTTTCCTTGTCATTCGCTTGCGTGTTGCATCTTTCCATGTCATCATGTGCATTGCATCATCAGGTTTTTAAAACTTGCATCCGTCCGGGTCTCCCCGTTCTCTCCATTGTCTGTTCTGAGCCCAGACACACTTGCACGCGCCCGTGGCACATCCGAAATATTTTTTTATAAGTGGCTGGAAAATGTTCTCGGAATGGGATGAAAGTTGGCGTGTGGTCTTGTTATGTTGTTAGTAGGTCGCCTGCTAAGTTTCATCGCATTCAGAGTCCGTTTGACGCCCCAGCGGTTAACTATAGCGGCATTATAGCCGGTCCATCGTCGGACATTTCCGGTCTCTGGAAACAGTTACCGGGCTGCACTCCTTCCCTCTCATCTCAGCCCAACCCCCTCTATACAGTCCATCTAGCCCACCTACCTACCCCTCCGCTCCGGTCCGTCCGATGATGATCGAACGGTCCGAAAACGGATGAAACCCCCCTGACCCTAGACCCCTACTCTATTTAAACAAACCCGTGCCATTTTTGGCATCCCTAACCTACCCCTTGCCCCCCTGACCACAAGCCACTGCATCCTCCTCAAAATCGCACTGCCAGCCACCTCCAGCCGCTGCCTCCTCGTTTTTCGGTGAGCCCCAGCCCCCTCGCGCCACGTGGCAAGCTCTTAGTGGCCAGCCGCATCCATGCCGCCGCCCTTTCCTAACCACTGCTTGTCACGCGCCCCTCCCGCCTCCACCTCCCGTAGGGCCCGATGAAGCCCATCGTAGACCCGTCGCGGGCCGATCTAGGCCCGAGGATGCCCGCCGCGAGCCCGCGTGCACACAACCCCGCAGCTCCCCGCAACCTCCCGCCGGCGACCCTGATCCCCACCGCTGGACTCCGCCGGCGCCATCCCGGTCATCCCTCGTCACTCCGCCGCCAGCGAGCACCGACCCAGGTCGCCGCACCCATTGCCTTCTCGCTCCTCTGCTTCGATCTCTCTATCTATCTCTCTCTCTCTCTCTCTCTCTCTCTCTCTCGCTCACGCCCTCACCAGACTCCCTCTCGCTGCAGGACGCCGACCCCATCACCGAACCTCTGTTGCCGCCTCGGATCCGAACGGGGTCAACCCGATCTGGCCTGTGCCGACCGGATCTGTCCATCCCCGTCGCCAGCCGGTCGACCCCAGCACCGGAGCGCCACCCCACCGGCGTACGGATTCCACCACCGCTCGTCCTCATCACAGGAGGAGGACGACACCCTCCGCTCCAGTGCCTCGACCTCCCGCGTGGGCCCCACCCACCATTCCAGGCCTAGCCCAACATCCACGTGGGCCTCGAGGAGCGCCAAGGCCTGCCTGGTCCAAGTCCTCAGCCAGCCTGTTACCTTCTCCACCGACTGGGCGTAGGCCCATGGTGAGCGCCCCAGCGCCCACTGCTCTATTCCTGTTTCGTCCTGTAGTGTTTTTCCCTGCTGCTATGATTTTGCTATTTATCCAGAGTTTGCCAGATTTACAAAAAAAACCCTTGAACTTCATGCATACCATAACTCACCAACCATGCATCACATGTAAAAACTTTAAATATCAAAAATGCTCAGAATTTTGTCTAGTTTCATAATATGCAACTTTCATCCATGTTAAAAATGTTAAAATGCTATTTGTTTAAAATTGCTCTAATGACATGCTAAAATGATTTATTTCATAACTTAATAACCATAGCTCTAAATTTAATAAACTTTATATGTAAATGGGGCAGAAAAATGCATAGTTTAACATGATGGTGGCTTTACTTTGCATGTTTAACAACTCTAAAATTGTGTATAGGGCAGAACAATACCAAATCCATAATTTGCATATGAGGATTTTCCGGAATTGTTGTTGTTGTTTCCGACCTCATTTAAACTTGCCTAAATGTGTAGTTTTCATATGCTTCACCTCTTACTATGTTTAACAACATTTAATATTGTTGGGTACATAACCGAGAGAGAACTAAATAATTCATGTGGTGTTTCGTCAACATGCAACTCGTTGCATATTGAGCTCCACTTAATTTGTAGTATTGGTTGTTGCACTTTGCCATGCCATGCCCTCATTAAACCGGACATGCATAATACTTGGTTGTGCATCATGCCATGTTTATGTGATGGTTGTTTACTATGTTGCTTGCTTCTTTCCGGGTTGCTTCTCTCGTTAGCTTCGGTTTTGTTCTGAAGTTGCGAGGATTCGTTCGACTACGTCCGTTTGTCTTCTTCATGGACTCGTTCTTCTTCCTTGCGGGATCTCAGGCAAGATGACCATACCCTCGATATCACTTCTATCTTTGCTTGTTAGTTGTTCGTTCTATCTCTATGTCGCGCTACCTACCACTTGTTATATCATGCCTCCCATATTGCCATGTCAAGCCTCTAACCCTCCTTCCTAGCAAACCGTTTTTGGCTAAGTTACCGCTTTTGCTCAGCCCCTCTTATAACATTGTAGTTGCAGGTGAAGCTGAAGTTTGTTCCATGTTGGAACACATATATGTTGGGATATCACAATATCTCTTATTTAATTAATGCATCTATATACTTGGTAAAGGGTGGAAGGCCCGGCCTTATGCCTGGTGTTTGTTCCACTCTTGCCGCCCTAGTTTCCATCATACCGGTGTTATGTTCCTTGATTTTGCGTTCCTTACGTGGTTGGGTGTTATGGGAACCCCTTGAATAAAACTCCTCCAGCAGGGCCCAACCTTGGTTTTACATTTCCCCAATGACCTATTACCCTTCCCTTGTGTCAGCCAACCCGTGGGTCATCTTTATTTTAACCCCCCGGGCCAGTGCTTCTCTAAGTGTTGGTCCGAACTGAGTAGACTGCGGGGCCACCTCGGGGAAACTTGAGGGCTGGTTGTACTTGCAGGATGTCTCATTCGGTGTGCCCTGAGAATCAAGATACGTGCGACTCCTATCAGGATTGTCGGCACATCGGGCGGCTTTGCTGGTCTTGATTTACCATTGTCGAAAAGTCTTGTAACCGGGATTCCGAGACTGATCGGGTCTTCCCGAGAGAAGGAATATCCTTCGTTGACCGTGAGAGCTTGTGATAGGCTACGTTGGGACACCCCTGCAGGGTTTAAACTTTCGAGAGCCGTGCCCGCAGTTATGTGGCAGATTGGAATTTGATAATGTCCGGTTGTAGAGAACTTAACACTTAATTAAAATGAATCACCCGCGTGTGTAGCCGTGACGGTCTCTTTTCGGCGGAGTCCGGGAAGTGAACACGGTCTTGTGTTATGCTTGAACGCAAGTAGCTTTAGGATCACTTCTAGCTTCTCAACCATTGCGTTTCTTCTCTTCTCGCTCTTATTTGCGTATGTTAGCCAGCATACTTGCTTAGTGCTTGCTGCAGCTCCACCTCATTACCTTAGCCTACCCATAAGCTTAAATAGTCTTGATCACGCGGGTGTGAGATTGCCGAGTCCTGGTGACTCACAGATACTTCCAAATAGTTTCAGGTGCCGATGATACCAGTGCAGGTGACGCAACCGAGCTCAAGTGGGAGCTCGATGAAGATCTTGATCGTTGTTATGTGTCTTTTCTGGTTGATCAGTAGGGGTGCCCAATTGGGACGATCGGGGATCTAGCATTTGGGGTTGTCTTCCTTTATTATGGTTCCGTAGTCGGACCTTTGATTGTACTCTGGATGATGTATGTTTAATTTGTTATTTGTGTGAAGTGGCGATTGTAAGCCAACTCTTTATCCCTTTCTTATTCAGTACATGGGATTGTGTGAAGATTACCCCACTTGCGACTAAACCACCATGCAGTTATGCCTCTAAGTCATGCCTCGACACGTGGGAGATATAGCCGCATCGTGGGTGTTACAAGTTGGTAATTAGAGCCATCCCCGACTTAGGAGCCCCCTGCTTGATCGAATCGCTGACGTTGTCGAGTCTAGAACTAAATGTTTTGAGTCTTATGATTATATATATTGGAGAGCAGGATTCTTTTTACTCCTTAGTCCCTGCGTCGCTCTGGTGAGGCCTCCTGACGTAGAAGTTTTGACTCTCCTCTCCTCAAATTTCACTAAAAAAATTTAAGGATCACGCGGGTATCTTGGAATCATTCCGATAGTCTTGTGACGAGAACATAGATCTTGGTGCCTCCTGACATTAAGGGGTTGTGGCAGTGTCCTTGGGAGTTGAGCTCCGAGGTGTTGTCGTCACAATTTTATCATTGCAGTTCTCGAATACCTGAGTTCGCCGACATCAAAAATCTCTTTTATGTAGTTGTTGGTGAGATAACCTCGACGCCACCCAGTACTGGGGCGGGAGTTCGGGAGTATTGCCATAACTCGTATAACGGATGCTTTTCGAAGGTTGAGGTACTTGATTTCCAAAGGTCTCTTGGTTATGTGTTGAAGGATGGATACAAATGGATGTAGGGATTGTTAGTTTGGGTGAGATATATTGCTTCCCCTGTATCCCCAACACCTGATTGCATAACCAGAAACTTTCGGGAGTTTATAGGTGGGAATTCAAGTAGCTCCTAGGAGTTTCGGGAGATATATTGCTTCCACTGTATCCCCAACACCTGCTTTTTGGTTCTGTTTAGTAATAAATAATTCATCTAGCTTCTGTTTAGATGTGGTTTTATGCTTTTTAATTAGTGTTTGCGCCAAGTAGAACCTTTGGGAAGACTTGGGGGAAGTTTTTGCGATCTTGCTGTAAAAAATAGAAACTTTAGTGCTCACGAGATTTGCTGCCATTTTTTTACTTGAGAGTGCGATTAGGTTGATTCTTTTTGAAGATGATTAATAGACAAATTCCTCATGTCCAACAATTTATTTTAGAATTTTTGGGGTTACAGAAGTATTCGAAACCTACATATTACTACAGACTGTTCTGTTTTTGACAGATTCTGTTTTTCATGTGTTGTTTGCTTATTTTGATGAATCTATGGCTAGTATCGGGGGGTATGAACCATAGAGAAGTTGGAATACAGTATGTTTAACACCAATATAAATAAATAATGAGTTCATTACAGTACCTTGAAGTGGTGGTTTGTTTTCTTATACTAACGGAGCTCATGAGATTTTCTGTTGAGTTTTGTGTTGTGAAGTTTTCAAGTTTTGGGTAAAGATTTGATGGATTTTGGAATAAGGAGTGGGGAGAGCCTAAGCTTGGGGTTTCCCAAGGCACCCCAAGGTAAAATTCAAGGAAAACCAAAAGCCTAAGCTTGGGGATGCCCCAGAAGGCATCCCCTCTTCCGTCTTCGTCCATCGGTAACTTTACTTGATGTTATATTTTTATTCACCACATGATATGTGTTTTGCTTGGAGCGTATTTTATGATTTGTGTCTTTGCTTTATACTTTACCACAATCATACTTGCTGTACTCACCTTTTGGGAGAGACACACATGAATCAGAATTTATTAGAATACTCTATGTGCTTCACTTATATCTTTTGAGCTAGATAAGTTTGCTCTAGTGCTTCACTTATATCTTTTTAGAGCATGGTGGTGGTTTTATTTTATAGAAATTATTGATCTCTCATGCTTCCCTTATATCATTTTGAGAATCCTTTAGAACAGCATGGTAGTTTGCTTTGGCTATAAAATTAGTCCTAATATGATAGGCATCCAAGACTGGTATAATAAAAACTTTCATAAAAAGTGCATTGAATACTATGAGAAGTTTGATACTTGATGATTGTTTTGAGATATGAAGATGGTAATATTAGAGTTGTGCTAGTTGAGTAGTTGTGAATTTGAGAAGTATTTGTGTTGAAGTTTGCAAGTCCCGTAGAATGCACATATGGTAACCGTTGTGTAACAAATTTGAAACATGAGGTGTTTTTTGATTTGTCATCCTTATGAGTGGCGGTCGGGGATGAGCGATGGTCTTTCCCTACAAATCTATCCCCCTAGGAGCATCCGCGTAATTCTTGGTTTTTGATGACTTGTAGATTTTTGCAATAAGTATGTGAGTTCTTTATGACTGATGTTGAGTCCATGGATTATACACACTCCCACCTTTCCATCATTGCTAGCCTCTTCGGTACCGTGCATTGCCCTTTATCACCTTGAGAGTTGGTGCAAACTTCGCCGGTGCATCCAAACCCCGTGATATGATACGCTCTATCACACATAAACCTCCTTATATTTTCCTCAAAACAGCCACCATACCTACCTATTATGGCATTTCCATGGCCATTCTGAGATATATTGCCATGCAAATTTCCACCGTTTCATTTATCATGACATGCTTCATCATTGTCATATTACCTTGCTTGATCATGTAGTTGACATCGTATTTGTGGCAAGGCCACCATGCATAATTTATCATACATGTCACTCTTGATTCATTGCCCATCCTGGTACACCACCGGAGGCATTCATATAGAGTCATATTTTGTTCTAGTATCGAGTTGTAATCATTGAGTTGTAAATAAATAGAATTGTGATGATCATCATTAATAGAGCATTGTCCCAAATTAAAAAAAATAAGGGAGAAAGGCCAAAAAAAGAAAGGCCCAAAAAAGGGACAGTGCTACTATCCTTTTTTCCACACTTGTGCTTCAAAGTAGCACCATGGTCTTTATGATAGAGAGTCTCTTGTTTTGTCACTTTCATATACTAGTGGGAATTTTTCATTATAGAACTTGGCTTGTATATTCCAACAATGGGCTTCCTCAAATGCCCTAGGTCTTCGTGAGCAAGCAAGTTGGATGCACACCCACTTAATTTCTTTTGTTGAGCTTTCATACATTTATAGCTCTAGTGCATCCGTTGCATGTCAATCCCTACTCCTTGCATTGACATCAATTGATGGGCATCTCCCTAGCCTGTTTATTAGCCGCGTCAATGTGAGACTTTCTCCTTTTTGTCTTCTCCACATAACCCCGATCATCATACTCTATTCCACCCATAGTGCTATATCCATGGCTCACGCTCATGTATTGCGTGGAAGTTGAAAAAGGTTTGAGATTACTAAAGTATGAAACAATTGCTTGGCTTGTCATCGGGGTTGTGCATGATGAGAGCATTCTTATGTGACGAAAATGGAGCATGACCAAACTATATGATTTTCTAGGGATGAACTTTCTTTGGCCATGATATTTTGAGAAGACATAATTGCTTAGTTAGTATGCTTGAAGTATTATTATTTTTATGTCAATATTAAACTTTTGTCTTGAATATTTCGGATCTGAACATTCATGCCCTACAAACAATTTATTCTTATGTTCTCCACTAGATAGGAACTTGGGAGTGATTCTTCATCGCACTTTGAGGGGTGGTTCGATACGTCTCCAACGTATCTATAATTTTTGATTATTCCATGCTATTATATTATCTGTTTTGGATGTTTAATGGGCTTTATTATACACCTTTATATTATTTTTGGGACTAACCTACTAACCAAAGGCCCAGTGCAAATTGTTGTTTTTTTGCCTATTTCAGTGTTTCGTAGAAAAGGAATATCAAACGGAATCCAAATGGAATGAAACCTTCGGGTGAGTGATTTTTGGAACAAATGCAATCCAGGAGACTTGAAGTGGACGTCAAGGAAGCATCGAGGAGGCCATGAGGCAGGGAAGCATGCCCAGGGGGAGGCGCGCCCCCACCCTCGTGGCTCCCCTGACCGATTTCCTTCGCCTATATATACTCATATACCCCGAAATCATCCGAGAGCACCACGGAACCCTATTTCCACCGCCGCAACCTTCTGTACCCAAGAGATCCCATCTTGGGGCCTTTTTTGGAGCCCCGCAGGAGGGGGAATCGATCATAGAGGGCTTCTACATCAACACCATAGCCTCTCCGATGATGTGTGAGTAGTTTACCACAGACCTTCAGGTCCATAGTTATTAGCTAGATGGCTTCTTCTCTCTCTTTGGATCTCAATACAAAGTTCTCCTCGATCTTCTTGGAGATCTATTCGATGTAATTCTTTTTGTGGTGTGTTTGTCGGGATCTGATGAATTGTGGGTTTATGATCAAGCTTATCTATGAACAATATTTGATTCTTCTCTGAAATCTTTTATGTATGATTTGTTATCTTTGCAAGTCTCTTCGAATTATCAGTTTGGTTTGGCCTACTAGATTGATCTTTCTTGCAATGGGAGAAGTGCTTAGCTTTGGGTTCAATCTTGCGGTGTCCTTTCCCAGTGACAGCAGGGGCAGCAAGGCACATATTGTATTGTAGCCATCAAGGATAAAAAGATGGGGTTTATATCATATTGCTTGAGTCTATCCCTCTACATCATGTCATCTTGCCTAATGTGTTACTCTGTTCTTATGAACTTAATACTCTAGATGCATGCTGGATAGCGGTTCGTAGCGACCCGACCCAAATGGATCAATTCTCCGTGCTTAAGTGTCATCCCTAGATCGGTATGCTGACACACACAGTACTCGAGGATTTATAACAGAGGTAAATCACATGTATAAAGTAACGTAAATACTATTACCTCAATCCAAATAGCGGAAGTAACAAGGTTGTGGATTCCCATCAACACCAACGACAAATTTGAGTGTAGAAATCGTAACCCTAACGTATCTCTTACTCGTCGTAATATAATCCTGCAAGATGAGACGTTGTAGCCACAAAGGGTCAGTACATTGAATGTACTGGCAAATTCACACCATAGAGAATGATGAACAATGGCTATCACTACATGCACATATGGCTGGTGGAAAAGCTCTATGGTTATATGGTTTTTGCGAAAAGCCAATTTTTCCCTACTTCAAAGGAATAAATTTTATTTAACTATCATGGTGGTTGTTAAACATTGAGAATGGTTGACAGCATTCTCAATCCCAATTAAGTATCATCATTAAAACCCAACAATATTAATTAAAGTAACATGATGAGATCAATAGGATAATCCAAGAACTAGATACTCAAGATGTCCATAACCGGGGACACGGCTAATCATGATTAGTTTATACACTCTGCAGAGGTTTGCGCACTTTTCCCCACAAGACTCGTTCGCCTCCGTTTGGTTTCTCGCACTACATGGTGTTTGAGAAGACGGATGCCGAGACATAGTCTTTCAGAAGCGCTAGCACCTTACAATGGATAGACCGTTACACCTACTTTCCCCTACATCTGCTAGTCTACCCTGTAAGAGTTCGCACGACTTAATCAACTATGCTAGAGCCCATAATAGCTTGTGGCTGCACACGAAAGTTTCTAGTATGAAAAATCTCATGATCCCTTTGGGCCTGGGTGGCAGTCCATAAAAAACAGGCAATCCTGGTCTACCCAGGTGCCTAGACAGGCAATCCTGGAATATCCAGGTGCCTCAATCCACCCAGATGTCTGTTTAAGTTGCCACCTTAAGTAAACCATTAATTAACAATCTCACATCTGTCATGAATACTCACAAAACCCAATCCACGTCTACGAGCATAGCATGGCAATGTAAGCATAACGTAATAGTAACTCCCAAGGGTTTGATAATAAACAGGTAATAGGTACTACCTCAACTACTTCCCATCCCACAATTTAATTAGATCCTAATCATGCAATGTTGGAGGTTTGGTCTAATGCATTAAAAACTGGGTATGAAAAGGGATACGATCAAAGTGTGAACTTTCCTGCAATGTTGATGAAGATGATTCGCACTCAAAAATATTGATAGTTCTACTCGTCACACTCCGGTCAATCTATCGTAAGCAAGCAATAGTAACCACACATAAGCAATCACTCAAAAGATCGGGAAGAACGAAGAAGACGATTCGGAAAACATCAAAACCAAGCAAATAACTCTTGCAACATAAAACAATTTCTAACAGTACCAAAATTATGTGAATTTGGCCTTATCAGAAAATTTAGGTCAAGAGCTTCGATTTGCAAAAAGAATCAACTCAAACGGAGCTACGAAACTCAAGTTATGATCAAACGAAGTTTGAATTCAAATATGATCTAATTCAAATTTTAAACTTTTCAAAAACATGTTTGAGTTGTTTTACTAGATAGAGGAGATCGTAACGAAGAAGTGGGCATTGGTTTCATTGGATTTGGATAAACGAGTAGAAAGTAGTGATCGTTTGAAAACCAGGGACTAAACTGTAAAAGAAAACCTAGCGAATAGGTCCCTGGCAGAAAACAAAAAAAATAAAAAGAAAAAGACTAAATAGAGAACGTTCGCTATAGTGGCTTACAGGACGAAAACCATTCGCTACAAATCCTAAACTAGCGAACGTCCACTAACTAACCTAACTATTAAATAAAACCGTCTTTTAGAAGAAAACCAGAGAAGACCAAAATAAACCGGACCGGGGACGGTTTATACCGGTTCAGTGCAGATCGGGTCTGGCAGTGGTGGTTTGGTCAACTCCGGCGGCTTCCCGCGGCGGTGGCCGTCGGCGAGGAGCGGGGCGACGCGAGGCGAGGCGGCGGGCAGGTGGCGGCGGCGGCAACAGCGGCAGCAGCAGGCGGCGGCGGTGGCAGCACGGAGCGGCGTGGGTGACGGAAGGCAGCAGCGGCGAAGTGCAGCGGCGGCGGCGGCGCGGCTTCAGCAAGATGCGGGAGGCGGGGAAGAGGAGAGAGGGCCGGGGCGGGGCCGGATTTAGAAGAGGGAGGGGCGATGGCGTGCGGAAGGGGCAAGGGCGGCGCGGAGTCCGGCCATGGGACGGCGGCGACGCGTACTGGCTCGGGACTTCGTCCCAAGCATGGGGAAGGAGGAGCTGGGCCGTGGCCTGGTTTTGGCTGGGCCGGCCCAGTCGGCGTAGTTCTCTTTTTTTTAAACACATTTTTTTAACACGGACAATTAAAAACAATAAAACAAAATAAATAAAAACGTTATATAGGCATATAATATATCAAAATTTGCAGAAAAAGATTTTCCACAACATGGACATTTTTATAATGCCAAATAAAATCCACACAAATTCAGATAATTCAAAGAGTGCTACTGGTCTATTAAAATCCAACAAAAATCATTTTAAAAATACCAAAATGATTTCAAATTAATTTTTCTCCAATTTTCTAATGCAGGGAATCATGTTACCCTATTTTCCATATATTTTATTTTTGGAAAAAAATAATTTGAATGAAACTCAAATAAATCCAAATTGAAAATTAATTCCAAAAGGACTTTGAAATTGATCCTTTGAAACTCCCAACCCATATTTCATATAATTTGAAGAAGTCATTTTTTCTTCGCTCGTGAAAATCATTGAGTTGCATAAAGTTTCAGAATTGGAAATATTTTCCAAATGAAATTCAAATATTTTCAACACCCTTTTCATTTATTGAAATGGAAGAAGTCATGTCATCTTCTCTCTAGGGTTTTGTATTTGAAAAGAATTTGAATTCCCAGAGATCATAAATGAAAAATGAAAGTTTGGGAAAGTCCTTTTATTCCCTCTCATTTAACTTTCAAAAGTTTCAAATTCACTCACTTTCAGTTAATCAATCACTCAACAATCAAACAAACAATCAAATCTATCTATTTATTATAACATTCCAAAATTTAGAATTTTGGGATGTTACAAACCTACCACCCTTAAAATGAATCTCGTCCTCGAGATTCGGAGAGGCCAGAAAGAAATCGGTTAGGTTCGGGGTCTCTTCAAAATTTCATCAATCGTCTCCGGGGTCTGGGGTGCTACCACCCTTAGAAGCATGGTTACAGTTCCCTCGAAACTCATATACTTCATCCATATTATTAACAGTGTCGGTCTTCTCAGATCTTCAGGATAATTCCTTATCTAGCTCTTTCAATAGTGGCATAACCTTTTCCTCAATTCTTGTGTCTTTCATCTAGGTAAGGTTCTTCTGTGACTGGGTCCTCTTAGCTGTCGGTTCTGGCACCAATACTAAACAACTATCGATATCTCATGGTGGTCAACCATTTATGGTTTCTCCTGCAGGAAATGGGTCTGGGTTGATCCTCGCTGTATAACCTACGGTTGGCAAAAACTGCCTTGTACCAAGGAAAATTGCTATACCATTCTAAGGTTCAAACAAGGTTTTGATCGTCGTCACTCTACTATAGGTAAGTCACCCAGATTTACCATCCCATATAGCAAGGCGAATAATAAGAGTAAGTCGGTATGGTGATCAATCCATCCCGCTGTCGGGGGACTGATCCACGAACACCTATGGGACCGGCGAGCCGAGTCCCTTTCGGTTCGGGGGGGGGCGGAGGTCGCACGAAGAGCAGATCGAGGCGAAACACACGAGCAGTTTACCCAAGTTCGGGCCGCACGGATGCGTAAAACCCTACTCCTGCTTTGTGGTTTGTATTGAGTTCTTGCTCGGGAGCGCGGAGTGCTACAGTACACACCAGCAGCTAACGAGACCGAGAGTGAGTGTTCTGTTTCTCCGAACCCCCCTCTACGTTGCGCATGGGCCTCCTTTTATATGCTCAAGGGGTCACCGACAGGTGGCAATCATAGACAAGGGTAAAAATGTAAAAGGTGCTGCGGTAGGTACAGCTACCTGCTACAGTGTATCATACCTAACCCTGACGGCAGGGGACAAGGGCATTAAATGCCCGTCTGCGTCGCCTAAAAAGTGCAAAAGGGACCGTCAGGGGCGCCACCGCTCGCCACGATGGCAATCTTGTCAGCGCCGCTCGCCACCGTGCACCGTTGGCTGCACAGCCCCCCGCCACGTACGCCTGGAAGGGTCCCAGAGCGACACATTGGTGGATGTGCTGGAGTGTGGTCACAGAGTGGTGGCTTGCCGCGGCAAGCGCCTTGCCGCGGTCGTTGTCTTGTCGCGTCCGGGAACTTGTCACTCACCGGGCCTTGCCGGGACGCGTGGCGCGTCGCGGCAAGTTCCTTGAAGTGCCTTGGTTGGCCTTCCCGGCAAGCTCCTCTTGCCGGGGTCTTGTCTCCTTGGCTTGGATACTTTGTCCTTGAATGGCTCCAAAGGAACCACGGAGGACCTTGGCGGTCACCCGGCAAGCCTTGCCGCGGGATGCTGCGACTGCCCGTGCACAAGTTCGGGATACTAGGGTACCCCTACTCTAGTACACCGACAGGAGCCCCCGGGCCTGGGCCATACACGGTGCCGAGCGCTGTTGGGCCAGGCCCAAAATAGGGCACGGGCACGCGCGGCCTAGGTTACGCCGTATCTCTCCCCGTATCCTCCGCGCCCTCCCCGAACGGCATGCGTTGAATGCGGCGTCGTGGGAGAGATCGTGGGTGGTTTCTTTATTCGGAAATGCGGAACGTCCGTCCCCTCCCTCTTTATAAGCAGGGGAAACAGGGGTAGTTCACCCATTCGCCGGTTGCTACTCCAATCTCAGAAATCTCCGCCGCTCCCTCGTCTTCCCAAAGTCGAAAGAGAGCAGCGCTCCGCCCCCCATCGCCACCAGCACCACCAACGCCGTCGACCTCCTCCACCACTTCCGCCATGGCTCCAAAAGCCGAAAAGGGGAAGGTTGTGAAGTCGACCGAGGCGCAGCGGCTTGCGGCGCTGCGAAAGGAGCGGGCGGTCTTCCCCCCCAAGCTCGCCGCGAGGGAGCTGAGGGAGAACTACTACCTCTCCTGGTCGACGGAGACGCGAGCGCATCCGTGCACGAAGGTACTTCCCGCCGCCGCTTGGAAGACGGCTCCAAACGGATACCCTTTCTTCGCCTTGTTCTTCTACTGCGGGCTCTGCCCGCCCTTCTCTAAGTTCTTCTGCGATATCATGAACACCTACGGGGTCCACCTCCTTGACTTCACCCCCAATGCCGTTCTGACCATGGCAGTTTTCGCACATCTCTGCGAAAACTTTGTCGGAGTCCATCCCAATGTAGCCCTTTTTCACCACTTCTTTATGCCCCGAGTAGAGAGAGGAGAGCCTTTATCCGGTGGGATCGCCTGGATCTCAAGGGCCGGCAAGAAGGACACTTATCTGGAGGGAGAGTTCCGCGGCAAGTGGGAGGAATGGAGAGCAGACTGGTGCTGGATTGACGAGGAGAACCCGCAGCCATTCACCGCCCGACGCCAAGCCCCAGTAGCACGCGGCAGCGACTGGAGTGACGTAGCCCCGGAAGACGACAGGCTGAAGATTGCTGTCACCCGGATCCTACGCCTCAGGCTTGCCGGGCTCACTGTAGGCGCTGTTGGCGCAGATTTTCTTCGTCGCCGCATCGCCCCCCTGCAGGAACGAGGGAGACCCGCCTGGGAGTTCAAGAATGCGGCGGATATCATGAGGCTGCGGCCGGGCCTCAACTTCAACTTCACTGTTCTGGAGCTCAACGCGATGCTCCAGGAGCTGTTCAAGTATGACCCCAACATTCCGAAGTGTTCAAGTTGCCGGGGGGTGTCGTTCCGCTGTGCAACAACTCCGCGCTCGACCGCATCCGTGCAATGATGCCGCTGTGCGACTCGCATGGAATCGTCCCAACTTGGCAAGAGCCTGTAGACGACGTCGTGCAGCAATTCTTCGATGGCTTGGTAGAAGTGCCGATCCGCTCCGACGAGAAAGATAGCCTCACCCGCGACACCATCGATGCGGAGATGACACGCATCGCCACTAGGCTGGAAGAGGCGGCGGCAACCGCAGCCGTGGGCGAATTTGGATTCACCGTGGAGGAGGCAGAGGCAGCAGAGGCGGCAAGCCATGCCGAGCGAGGGGAGCCCGCCGGCGAGAAAGAGCTTGCCGGTCGTGGCGTCGAGTCGAGCGAGCCCGCCAAGGATACGAGCGGCTCGCTGGAAATCAACTCCTCCTCCTCCTCATCTTCGGGCAGCTCGCCGCAAGCAGAGCCTCCATCCCCACCAAGAAGGCGTCTCCGCAAGGCCGGTGACGTAGCGGAGCGGCAGGCGGGTCAACAGTCGCCGCGCCGCGTGACACGCTCCACCGCGGCAAACACCATTGCCGCGGGAGCACCTCATGCTGCGACGGCAACTGGAGCGGGGTCTAGCCGGACCACCGCTTCTGCTCCTGCCGCTTGTCACGCCGCGACGGCAACCGGAGCGGGGTCGTCTCAGACCACCGCCACCGTTCCCGCCAAGCGGCCAAGGGAAACTACTCCTCCGCCTCATCGCGCCGGGCGTGAGCCGGATTTCGACTTCTCCACGTTCAGCTCCGACGAGGAAGAAGAAGAGTAAGATCTTCTTGTTGTACTTGTAGTTCTTCAATTCTTGCTGTTTTGTCTTGTATCTCATTTGCTTTACTCTGAACTTGTTCCTTTTTAGGACTCTGGCCCAGAGAGCAGCGAAGAGAGCCAAGGTCCCTGTGATCGTCATCGAGGACGAACCCACTGCGACAGCAGGGGGTGCGCCCGAGACAACCTTGCCGGACCCGGCAACTTTTCTCCAGAGCAGCCCCCAGCGTAAGTATATGGTTTGCTTTCCGCTGTGAGGTGCGCATGGATACTCTGTCTTTGCTGATATCTGACTGTTGGTTTGCGTAGGAGCAGAGCAGCCCCACCAGGAGCCAAGGGAGAGTCCTCCGGCAAGGGAGAGCTTTCCGATAAGGGAGAAGTCTCCGGCAAGGGACAGCACCAGCGGCCCCCCGACGGCGGAGACCACGACTGCAGAACCCGGTACAGGTAATCCTTTCGCTGCAAGACTTCCCTTGGGTTCTTCTTCTTTTGATCTTCTTGGGTTTTTACTTGACTCTTCTCCCTTTTCCGGCTGTCAGACCCATCTGCTATGGAGCCGATGGAGACCGAGGTTGCTGCCGACGACGTCGCTGCCACCGAAGAAGCAGCCGGTGCTGACGATCCCGCCGGCGCAGAGGACGCCAAGGCTGCCGCCGCAGCAACTGGCGAGGGGTCTGGCGATCGCACTGACGGCCCTGAGGCCGCAGGAGCGCCAGGCGCTACGTCAACCGCCGACCCATCCGCTGCTGCCGCAGCGCCAGGCTCCGAAGAGCCCCAACCAGGCGTCTACTTGAAGGCCGGCGATGGCGTCTTCATAAACCTCCCCTGGGCGTCAAGCTCCAGGGCGCCGGTCGAGGGAGAGATCTTCGACGGGGAGGTGCTCGCCTCCGCTGGGCTGACGCTGGTTGACGCGCCGAGCAGCAGCAGCAACGAGCCTGAGGAAGAGCGGCTGCTCCGGAAGTTGTTGTCGCTCTACCGCGCGCGGCAAGCCAAGCTGGAATCCCGCGAGGCGCTTGTCGCGAAGGCGGGAGCAGACATCGAGAAGTGCACGGAGGAGCTCCGGGGTCTCCACCAGGAAGCTCTCTGGTCCCTGGCGGAGGAGCGGGAGCAACTCGCCGAAGAGCAGAAGGCCTTCCTCCTCGAGAAGGCTGAAGTCAGAGAGCAACAGCGGCTTGCCGCTGAGAAGCTGTCTGCGTAGGAGGGCGAGCTGGCGCAGCGGAAGGTCAACCTTGACGCCCACGAGGAGGAGCTTGCCGTGCGTGAGGAAAAATTTGGTGGAGCCCTCAAGCAAGCGGAGGATGCTGCCGCAGCCGCCGAGGCCGCCAAGAAGGAGCTGGAGACGAAGGTGGCGCAGCTGGAGGCCGATCTCGCCGAGAAGGGCAAAGTGCTCAGCGCCGCCAAGGACTCCAACGCGGATCTTGAGTTGAAGCTGACCACTTTGACCAAGACGCTGGACGGCGCCAAGGAGCAGGAGGTGGCCTTGAAGGAGGAGATCAAGGCCGACAAGGCGCTGCTGGAGAGTGCTGCCGCCGCCCAGAATGCTTTCAGGGAGAATGTGGAGCACTGGACGGAGAGCCTCGTGAGTGCTGCCGCAGATATTGACAGGGAGCTGGCGCAGCTGGGGGTGGAGGATCTTGGGTATCCCTCTGATGAGAACCTCCAAGCCAGCGCCAAGCTCACCTTGTTCTTCAAAAGCGTGGCGACGGCCCTTCAGCGGCTCCGGGAGAAGATCCCAAAGCAGCTGGCCGACGAGTCGCGCAAGATCTGCGCGGGAGCTCTTCAGAAAGTGTTGGTGAAGGTGGCCTTCCGCAACCCGGGCCTCAACCTCACCAACGTCCTCAAGACCCTGCCGCCGGATGCTGATCTGTTGGCGCTCAAGACCCTTGTCGCACCCATTGTGGACAAGGTGAGCGGGATCAAGAGGATCGAGGGCGATCGCGTAGACTAGGCCGCCCGTTTCTTCTTTTCTTGTCGCTGTTTGTCATGTTATGAAAACAATCTGTTAGATCCGCGACAAGCTATCTTTGTAATATAACTCTATTCCGGGTAATGATTGCAATGTTATTCCCTTTACTTGATTCCTCCCTTTGTATGTTTTTTTACCCTACGCTTTTAGGGAACTTGCCGGTGCAGGCACCTGAGCCGCGAGCGCTGAGTGCGGGACGTCAGCAGCCTGCTGGCGGTGCCGCTACCGACAAGAAACCTTGTCGCAACTAGCTGCAGCTCACTTAAGTTGTTGAGCGGACTCGAAACAAAATAAGGGCGCAACTAGCTACGAGTTGGTTCCTCCGCGCACAGGTTTTCCATACAAAGTGCGGTCGTTCAAGGGAGATAACTTAAAAATTTAAAAAATCTGATTGCTCAAATTTGGGCAACTTAGCTTTTCTGTTGTTTGCTTCCCGGCAAGGCGAAACTTTCTTGAACGACGCCTGGTCCATACCATTATCTTCTCCTTTCCCCCCGGCAAACTTGTGGGTGAGGGAACCTTCCTTTCCTTGAGAAAAAAGAAAGAAGAGAAAATAAAGATATGGAGCCTTACGGCTCGTTATTGCTTACCGGGGAGTAGGTGCTGCACAAAGTGTCAGATCACATATGCAAAAAATAGAAAGCATGAAATTGACAAGATGTGCGGTGCACATGAGCTTTACTTATGCACGGGGTCTGCGCCCGGCTTTGTACAAAGGATTACATGCAACAGCGGCAAGACTTGTACAAAAGGTGGTTGCTGGAACAGGTTTCGGCAACCGCGCCTTACGGGTAAAACTTACGAAGATGCTCAATATTCCAGGAGTTGCTTACCGGAATGGCATCTTCGGTCTTAAGGCGGACAGCGCCAGGCCTAGGGACTCGTTTCACCCGGTAAGGGCCTTCCCACTTCGGCGTCAACTTGTTGGAATTCTTGGCGGACTGAACACGCCGAAGAACAAGGTCGCCTTCCTCGAGACTTCTGGCATTAACTTTGTGGCTATGGTAGCGGCGCAAAGCTTGCTGGTAGCGAGCAGCTCGCACAGCAGCCTGAAGACGGTCTTCCTCAAGGAGTAGCGCGTCATCTTGTCGCAGCTGCTCTTGCTCAAGCTCATCATAGGCGAGCACTCGAGGTGACCCGTATACGAGTTCCGTGGGGAGAACTGCCTCTGCTCCATATACTAGAGCGAAAGGTGTCTGGCCAGTGGCTCGATTTGGCGTCGTCCTGATCGACCAAAGAACCACCGGCAGCTCCTCGATCCAGTTTCTTCTGCACTTGTGCAGCCTGTCGAAAGTTCTGGTCTTGAGCCCACACAGCACTTCAACATTTGCCCTCTCCGCTTGACCGTTGCTTCTCGGGTGAGCAACAGAAGCGAAGCAGACCTTGGCGCCAAGATCTTGGACGTACTGCATGAAGGTGCGTCT
Source organism: Triticum urartu (assembly GCF_003073215.2). NCBI lineage: Eukaryota > Viridiplantae > Streptophyta > Magnoliopsida > Poales > Poaceae > Triticum > Triticum urartu. The sequence goes on from NC_053024.1 coordinate 531,059,645, forward strand.
CGTGAATTGCGTACCGTTGTCGGTGATTATCCTGTTAGGGATCCCGAAGCGGCAAACAATCGACCTGAAGAACTTGACTGCTGACTGTGCTGTCACCTTCCTCACTGGTTCCACTTCCGGCCACTTTGTGAACTTGTCGATTGCAACGTACAAGTACTCAAAGCCCCCAACTGCTCGGGGAAAGGGGCCGAGGATGTCGAGCCCCCAGACCGAAAATGGCCAGGATAAAGGGATCGTCTGGAGAGCTTGAGCTGGTTGGTGTATCTGCTTGGAATGGAACTGGCACGCTTCACACTTGGTTACTTGTGCAGTTGCATCCTGGAGGGCTGTCGGCCAAAAGAAACCTTGCCGGAATGCTTTGCCGACAAGTGCTCTTGCGCCAATGTGGTGTCCACATATGCCTCCATGTATCTCTGCCAACAGCTTTTGTCCGTCTTCCCGGTGAATACACTTCAATTTCACACCGTTGAGTCTTCTTCTGTACAGTGTCTTGTCGACAAACTGGTACATACTTGACTGCCGGGCTACTCTTTCCGCTTCTTCTTGCTCTTCAGGAAGTTCTCCTGTTTGAAGGAAACGGACAATCTGCTGCGCCCATGCTGGAGCTTGTGGCTCGACAACAAGGACTAAAGGCAAATCTGCTGCCGCGGGAACATCCGCTTCTACGGCGAGAACCTGTGGCTCTGCCGGAGCTTGACATTCCCCGGCAAGCTTGCCGGAGCAAAACTTGTCGGGAGCTTCTACTTCAACGGAACAAACCCTAGGGCTTGCTGGAGCAGACTGCTCCTCAGCGCCTTTGGCGTTGATCTTGGGGATCTTCTTGGCGGGGGCTTCGGGAAGCTCTGCTGGAAAATAGTCACCAGAAATTAACTTCCTCTTCTTGCTCTGTCCAGTTGATGGCGTTACGGATGGTTGAGTCAGCTTGAGCACAAAGATCCCTGGTTCCACAGGTAACTCAAGTGCGGCGCACTTTGACAGGCCATCAGCAACGGCGTTCTGAGCTCTTGGAACATGCTCCATCTGTAGGACGTCAAAGTATTCTTCTAGCTTTCTCACTTCATCGACGTAGGCTTCCATCAACGGACTCTGATAGCTCTTATTCACTTGTTGGACGACAAGCTGCGAGTCACCCCTGACAATGAGCTTCTTGATCCCAAGGTCTGCTGCAATCCTGAGACCGGCAAGCAAGCCTTCATACTCTACAGTATTGTTTGTTGCTTGCTCCTTGGGAAAGTGCATCTGGACTACGTACTTGAGGTGCTCTCCGGTGGGTGCGATGAGTAGCACGCCAGCGCCGGCGCCTTGCAGCGAAAAGGCACCATCAAAGTACATCAGCCACTCTTTGCTTGCTTCCTTGACGGGGATGCTCGTTTCTGGAATTTCTTCATCTGGTGTTGGCGTCCATTCTGCTATGAATTCTGCCAATGCTCTGCTTTGGATAGTTGAAGTACTCTCAAACTTGAGGCCAAAGCTTGACAGTTCCAATGCCCACTCAACAATCCTTCCTGTCGCTTCTGGATTCTGTAGTATCCTCTTCAGCGGAAAGCGAGTGACAACTGTGATCTCATGTGCTTGGAAGTAATGGCGCAGCTTTCTCGAGGCCATGAGAAGGCCGAAAAGCAATTTCTGCATGCCAGAGTACCTTGACCTAGCCCCCTGCAGAAGGGAACTGACAAAGTAAACTGGGCGCTGCACCATTCTCTTCTGTATCTCCTCGCGCGTCTGCGCAGATCCATCCTTGTCGGGACCAGAGCTTGCCGGGGAAGCCCCCTGCTTGTCGCTGGATGCGTCTGCCGTGGTTGCTGGCTCGTCATCTGCCTCCCTCTCCGCTACTAACGCAGCACTAACCACTTGATTGGTTGCCGCTATATACAGCAGCAACTTCTCTTGTGGCTTAGGTGCGACAAGTATTGGAGTGGAGGACAGGTATCTCTTCAAGTCTTGCAGTGCAGCCTCCGCTTCCGGAGTCCATTTCATTGGACCTGCCTTTTTCAATATTTTGAAAAACGGCAGGGCACGCTTAGCAGACCTAGAGATAAACCTGCTGAGAGCAGCCATGCAACCGGCAAGTCTTCGTACATCCTTGACGCGCTTTGGTGCTTCAATCTGCTCAATGGCCTTGATCTTGTCGGGATTGGCTTCGACTCCCCGCTGAGACACGAAGAATCCGAGAAGCTTGCCGGAGGGGACTCCAAACACACACTTCTCGGGGTTGAGCTTGAGGTTGATCTTGCGCAGATTTGCAAAGGTCTCGTCTAAAACTTGAATCAGAGTTGCCTTGTCCTTGCTCTTGACCACTATGTCATCCATATAGGCTTCCACATTTCTGTGTATTTGTGGCTCAAGAGCGACATGGACTACTCTTGCAAATGTTGAGCCAGCATTTTTTAATCCGAAAGGCATCCGTATGAAACAGTACGTGCCACATGGAGTAATGAATGCGGTCTTCTCCTCATCCTCTTCTGCCATGAAGATCTGATGGTATCCTGAATATGCGTCAAGAAATGAAAGCAAATCACATCCGGCCGTGGAGTCAACAATCTGGTCAATGTGCGGCAAGGGAAATGGGTCTTTAGGAGAAGCTTTGTTAACATCGGTAAAGTCGATACAAAGTCTCCATTTCCCGTTCGCCTTGCGCACGACTACAGGATTGGCCAACCACGTAGGATGGAGCACTCCTCTGACAAGGCCTGCTGCTTCCAACTTCTTGATCTCTTCTGCGATGAATTCTTGGCGCTCCACTACTTGCTTCCTGACTTTCTGCTTGACGGGCCGCGCATGAGGACAAACGGCAAGATGGTGCTCAATTACTTTCCTGGGAACACCGGGGATGTCAGACGGTTGCCACGCAAACACGTCGACATTCGCCCGCAGGAAAGCAATGAGCGCGCTTTCCTATTTAGGGTCGAGAGTGGCACTGATGGTGAAGGTACCACCAGTGCCGTCCTCCTTGGCGGACACCTTCTTGGTCTCTGGTGGAGCTGTCATTGTCTTCTTACACTTGCCGGTGGAGCTCAATGGTGCGTGCTCGACGGCAGCGCAGCACTCCGAAGAGGTGCGCTTGCCGGAATGGGCATCAGAACTCTTGCCGGACTTGGTCTTCTTCTCCCCGGGAGCTTCAACGGCAAGTGACTTGCGATATGTTGCGGCTGCCGCTTCCCGGTAGATCTTGTTGGCGTAGATAAGAGCATCCTTCTTGTCGCCGGGGACAGAGATGACGCTTATCGGGCCTGGCATCTTCAGCATGTTGTATGCGTAATGAGAGGCTGCCATGAACTTGGCGAGTGCTGGACGGCCGAGTATCCCATTGTAAGGCAATGGAAAATCGGCAACGTCAAAAGTGACCCTCTCAGTCCTGAAGTTCAGCTCGCTGCCAAATGTTACTGGCAACGTGACCTTCCCCTTCGGCTTGCTTCTTCCCGGGTTGATTCCTTGGAATGTGCCGGTCTCTTCAAGCTCGCTGTCAGGGATCTGGAGTTTCTGGAGTACAGCGGAGGAGATCAGGTTCAAGCCGGCCCCGCCGTCAACTAGCATCTTAGTGACCTTGAGGTTGCGGATAGTTGGTGAAACCAACATCGGCAAGCACCCGACCGCAGTTGTGCGATCAGGGTGGTCCTCAATGTCAAAGATGATAGGCGTGCTAGACCATTTCAGAAGCTTGCGTGACTCGACAGGTGGTTCCGCCGCATTGACTTCCCGCACCCACTGCTTGAGTTGGCGGTGTGAAGTATGCAGAGAAGCACCGCCGTCAATGCACAAGACCTCTGTGGCTTTCTAGAACTCCTGCTCGCTGGTCTCGACATCATCCATGTCTTCGTCGTCGTCATCTTCATCCTTGTCGCGGCTGCGGGGAGGTCTGTCTCCTTGCCGCTGCTTGGCCTTGCCGCACGTCCTTCCCGGCCGGCGCGCTTCTTGCCGGATTCTCCAGCGCCTCCTTGGGCCCTCTCCTTGTCGCGTCGCTCATATTCAGCCTTTTGTTGCTGGACAAGCTGCTCGACCTTCTTGCAGCTCTGGAGGTCATGGCCCTTGGTGCGGTGGATCTTGCAGTACTGCTTGTCGGTGCCGTCCTGCTTGTCGGCGACCGCCACAGCCTGGCAGTTGGTGCATGCGGCAATCTCCTTGCCGGAGCTACCAACTTTGGCTTTCTTGGCGCCACCTTCGTTGCCGGACTGCTCAACGACTAACACATCTTTGCCTTTCTTCTTCCTGTTCCGCCGCTGGTTTTTCTTTGCCGGGGCAGCATCCTCGCTGTCAGATCCTCCTGCTCCTGCATTCTCTCCCGGGAGTTTCCTCCCTTCCTCAGCACGTGCACACTTGTTGGCCAGGGCATACAGCTCACTGACGTCTCTGATCTTGCACATCGCCATCTCCTCCCGCATCCTGCGGTTACGCACGTTCTGATGGAACGCGCTGATGACCGCGGCAGGGTGGACATCTGGGATGTTGTGCTGTACACGGCTGAATCTTTGAATGTACTTGCGCAGGGGCTCTCCTTCCTTCTGGGCGAGCAGATGAAGGTCACTCTCTTGGCCATGAGGTTTGTGGCCGCCTGTAAAGGCGCCGACAAACTGATGGCATAGGTCTGCCCAGGAGGATATGGAGTTGTCCGGCAAGTGCATGAGCCAGGACCTGACGTTGGGCTTGAGCACTAGCGGGAAGTAGTTGGCAAGGATCTTGTCGTCCCGCCCCCCGGCAGCCTGCACCGCGATGGTGTAGATGCTGAGGAACTCCGACGGATGCGACTTGCCGTCGTACTTCTCTGGTACGTCTGGCTTGAAATTCTTCATGCTGGGCCACTGGACTTGCCGCAGCTCACGAGTAAACGCAGGGCAACCTACCGCGTACGGCAAGTCGCCTGGTTCCCCTGGCGCATGCATGTCGACAGAGGGCCCAGCGTGCTAGTCTGATTGACGTCGCGCTTCTCTTCGGCGCTCGATGCGAGTACGAGCGTCTTCTTGCTGTCGTTCGTGAAGAACTTGGCGCTGATCGCGACGAGCTCGTGGATCTGATGACGCGGTGGAGTCGCTGTCGAGGTGGATCCGGCGAGTCGGCGATCTTGTCCTTCGGGGCAGAGAGTGCACAGTAGTTGCACCCCCACCGGTCTTGTCGCCACCGGCTCGTGCCTGGCTGACTTGCCGCGGCTGCGACGTGCTCGGCTGCCGTTGAGTGTCGCCGTTGGCGAAGCCGATGAGACTCTGGATGGTGGCCCTCCAGTCATCGATCTTGTCTGCTGTTGGAGGGTAGTCCAGGAGCAGTTGAGCTCGCGCCAAAGCTTCTGCTGCAGTGGCGGGTGGTGGTGGCGAACGGTGCGAGGAGCGGGATATGCTCGGACTTCTAACTATGTTAGAAGGAGCAGTATCCCGTCCAAGCGACCGTGCCTCGCTCGTGCCAGCATGTTGGCGTGCATGCTGGTCTTGAGCACTCCGAGATCCACCAGCTCGATCTTGGTCCAGCAAACGCATGGTACCGTGAGTACCATGACGCTGCCGGTCCCGCGCCTCCTGAGATGGGCGCGGTGCATGTACGGACGCCGAGGTCTTGGAGTGCGCCCGGTCGTTGTGGGAGCCGGCTACGCCGCCGATGGGCAGCGCAGCCTTGTCCTTGGACCTGGCAGCACCGTGACCTCCCTCGTCGACGCCCGTTCTTCCGCCGGCGTCCGCCCCATCAGCCGTTTGCTCCGGTTGTAGCGGGGCGGACGGAGAAGCCGCCTCCGAAGCCTTCTTCTTTGGCGGCATGTCGATGAAGATGATGAAGATCTAGCTCGCGTGAACGCCGGATCTGGTTCACACAACCTCGACGCCCCTACCTGGCGCGCCAAAGATGCCGGGGGACTGATCCACGAACACCTATAGGACTGGCGGGCCGAGTCCCTTTCGGTTCGGCGGGGGCGGAGGTCGCACGAAGAGCGGATCGAGGCGAAACACACGAGCAGTTTACCCAGGTTCGGGCCACACGGATGCGTAAAACCCTACTCCTGCTTTGTGGTTTGTATTGAGTTCTTGCTCGGGATCGCGGAGTGCTACAGTACACACCAGCAGCTAACGAGACCGAGCATGAGTGTTCTGTTTCTCCGAACCCCCCTCTACGTTGCGCATGCGCCTCCTTTTATATGCTCAAGGGGTCACCGACAGGTGGCAATCGTAGACAAGGGTAAAAATGTAAAAGGTGCTGCGGTAGGTACAGCTACCTGCTACAGTGTATCATACCTAACCCTGACGGCAGGGGACAAGGGCATTAAATGCCCGTCTGCATCGCCTAAAAAGTGCAAAAGGGACCGTCAGGGGCGCCACCGCTCGCCACCATGGCAATCTTGTCAGCGCCGCTCGCTACCGTGCACCGCTGGCTGCACAGCCCCCCGCCACGTACCCCTGGAAGGGTCCTAGAGCGACAGGTTGGTGGATGTGCTGGAGCGCGGTCACAGAGTGGTGGCTTGCCGCGGCAAGCGCCTTGCCGCGGTCGTTGTCTTGTCGCGTCCGGGAACTTGTCGCTCACCGGGCCTTGCCGGGACGCGTGGCGCGTCGCGGCAAGTTCCTTGAAGTGCCTTGGTTGGCCTTCCCGGCAAGCTCCTCTTGCCGGGGTCTTGAGATGCTTTTGTTGGCCTTCCCGGCATGCTCCTCTTGCCAGGGTCTTGTCTCCTTGGCTTGGATACTTTGTCCTTGAATGGCTCCAAAGGAACCACGGAGGACCTTGGCGGTCACCCGGCGAGCCTTGCCGCGGGATGCTGCGACTGCCCGTGCACAAGTTCGGGATACTAGGGTACCCCTACTCTAGTACACCGACAATAAACGATAGCGCTTGTTGGGAGGCAACAATTTTATTTTATTCCTTGCTTTTTTCTCCTGCTTAGTAATAAATAATTTATTTAGCCTATGTTTTTGTTGTGTTTTTTGTGTTTAATTAGTGTTTGTGCCAAGTAGAACCGTTGGGAAGACTTGGGGAAAGTCTTGTTGAACTTGCTGTAAAAAACAGAAACTTTAGCGCTCACGAGAACTGCTGTAATTTTTATTTGAAGAGTGATATTTAGTTAATTATGTTTGTATATGATTAATAGATAAATTACTCACGTCCATCAATTTATTTTAGAATTTTTGGGGTTCCAGATCTTGCGCTAGCTACAGATTACTACAGACTATTCTGTTTTTGACAGATTCTGTTTTTCGTGTGTTGTTTGCTTATTTTGATGAATATATGGTTAGTAAAATAGATTATAATCCATAGAGAAGTTGGAATACAGTATGTTTAACACCAATATAAATAAAGAATGAGTTCATTACAGTACCTTGAAGCGGTTTTTTGTTTTCTTTCGCTAACGGAGCTCATGAGTTTTCTACTTTAAGTTTTGTGTTGTGAAGTTTTCAAGTTTTGGGTGAATTCTTGTGATGGATTATGGAACAAGGAGTGGCAAGAGCCTAAGCTTGGGGATTCCCATGGAACCCCCAAGATAATCCAAGGACACCAAAAAGTCAAAGCTTGGGGATGCCCCGGAAGGCATCCCCTCTTTCGTCCACTTCCATCGGTAATTTACTTGGAGCTATATTTTTATTCACCAACATGATATGTGTTTTGCTTGGAGCATCTTGTATTATTTGTGTCTTTGTGTTTTAGTATGCCACAATCATCCTTGCTGTACACACCTTTTGAGAGAGCCATACATGAATTAAAATTTGATAGAATATTCTATGTGCTTCACTTATATCTTTTGAGCTATGTAATTTTGCTTTATGTGCTTCACTTAGATCTTTTAGAGCACGGTGATGGATTTTTTTTAAAGAAACTATTGATCTCTCATGATTCACTTAAATAATTTTGAGAGTCTCTTAATAGCATGGTAATTTTCTTAATAATAATATGCTTGGTATTCAAGATTTGTGAAACTTTCTTTTGAGTGTGTTGAATACTAAGAAAAGATTGAAGCATGATAATTGTTTTGAGATATGGAGGTGATAATATTAAAGTCATGCTAGTTGAGTAGTTGTGAATTTAAAGAATACTTGTGTAAGTTTGTGATTCCCGTAGCATGCACGTATGGTGAACCGTTATGTGATGAAGTCGGAGCATGATTTATTTATTGATTGTCTTCCTTATGAGTGGTGGTCGGGGACGAGCGATGGTCTTTTCCTACCAATCTATCCCCCTAGGAGCATGCGTGTAATACTTTGCTTTGATAACTTGTAGATTTTTGCAATAAGTATATGAGTTCTTTATGACTAATGTTGAGTCCATGGATTATACACACTTTTCTTCCTTGCACCATTGCTAGCCTCTCTAATACCGCGCACCTTTCGCCGGTATCATACACCCACCATATACCTTCCTCAAAACAGCCACCATACCTACCTATTATGGCATTTCCATAGCCATTCCGAGATATATTGCCATGCAACTTTCCACCGTTCCGTTTATTATGACACACTCCATCATTGTCATATTGCTTTGCATGATCATGTAGTTGACATCGTATTTGTGGCAAAGCCACCGTTCATAATTCTTTCATACATGTCACTCTTGATTCATTGCATATCCCGGTACACCGCCGGAGGCATTCATATAGAGTCATATTTTGTTCTAAGTATCGAGATGTAATTGTTGAGTTGTAAGAAAATAAAAGTGTGATGATCATCATTATTAGAGCATTGTCCCAGTGAGGAAAGGATGATGGAGACTATGATTCTCCCAAAAGTCGGGATGAGCCTCCGGATGAAAAATAAAAAAAAAAGGAAAGAAAAGAGGCCATAAAAAAGAGAAAAGTCCCAAATAAAAAAATGAGAGAAAAAGAGAGAAGGGACAATGCTACTATCCTTTTACCACACTTGTGCTTCAAAGTAGCACCATGATCTTCATAGTAGAGAGTCTCTCATTTCGTCACTTTCATATACTAGTGGGAAATTTTCATTATAGAACTTGGCTTGTATATTCCAATGATGGGCTTCCTCAAATTGCCCTAGGTCTTCGTGAGCAAGCAAGTTGGATGCACACCCACTTAGTTTCTTTGTTGAGCTTTCATATACTTATAGCTCTAGTGCATCCGTTGCATGGCAATCCCTACTCACTCACATTGATATCTATTGATGGGAATCTCCATAGCTCGTTGATACGCCTATTTGATGTGAGACTATCTTCTCCTTTTTGTCTTCTCCACAACCACCATTCTATTTATGGTGCTATATCCTGGCTCACGCTCATGTATTGTGTGAAGATTGAAAAAGTTTTGAGAATGTCAAAAGTATGAAACAATTTCTTGGCTTGTCATTGGGTTGTGCATGATTTAAATACTTTGTGTGGTGAAGATAGAGCATAGCCAGACTATATGATTTTGTAGGGATAACTTTCTTTGGCCATGTTATTTTGAGAAGACATGATTGCTTTGTTAGTATGCTTGAAGTATTATTATTTTTATGTCAATATTAAACTTTTATCTTGAATCTTTCGGATCTGAATATTCATACCACAATTAAGAAGAATTACATTAAAATTATGCCAAGTAGCATTCCACATCAAAAATTCTGTTTTTATCATTTACCTACTTGAGGACGAGCAGGAATTAAGCTTGGGGATGCTTGATATGTCTCCAACCTATCTATAATTTTTGATTGCTCCATGCTATATTATCTACTGTTTTGGACATTGTTGGGCTTTATTATCCACTTTTATATTATTTTTGGGACTAACCTATTAACCGGAGGGCCAGCCCAAAATTGTTGTTTTTTTGTCTATTTTAGGGTTTCGAACAAAAGGAATATCAAACAGAGTCCAAACGGAATGAAACCTTCAGGAACATGATTTTCTCACCGAACATGATCCAGGAGACTTGGACCCTACGTCAAGAAACAAAGGAGGAGGCCACGAGGTAGGGGGCGTGCCTACCCCCCAGGCGCGCCCTCCACCCTCGTGGGCCGCTTGTTGCTCCATCGACGTACTCCTTCCTCCTATATATACCTACGTACCCCCAAACGATCAGATACGGAGCCAAAACCCTAATTCCACCGCCGCAACCTTCTGTATCCACGAGATCCCATCTTGGGGCCTGTTCCGGAGCTCCGCCGGAGGGGGCATCCATCACGGAGGGCTTCTACATCAACACCATAGCCTTTCCGATGAAGTGTGAGTAGTTTACCTCAGACCTCCGGGTCCATAGTTATTAGCTAGATGGCTTCTTCTCTCTTTTTGGATCTCAATACAATGTTCTCCCCCTCTCTTGTGGAGATCTATTCGATGTAATCTTCTTTTTGCGGTGTGTTTGTTGAGACCGATGAATTGTGGGTTTATGATCAAGATTATCTATGAACAATATTTGAATCTTCTCTGAATTCTTTTATGTATGATTGGTTATCTTTGCAAGTCTCTTCGAATTATTAGTTTGTTTTGGCCTACTAGATTGATCTTTCTTGGAATGGGAGAAGTGCTTAGCTTTGGGTTCAATCTTGCGGTGTCCTTTCCCAGTGACAGTAGGGGCAGCAAGGCACGTATTGTATTGTTGCCATCAAGGATAACAAGATGGGTTTTTTTTATCATATTGCATGAATTTATCCCTCTACATCATGTCATCTTGCTTAAGGCGTTACTCTATTTTCATGAACTTAATACTCTAGATGCATGCTGGATAGCGGTCAATGAGTGGAGTAATAGTAGTAGATGCAGGCAGGAGTCGGTCTACTTGTCTCGGACGTGATGCCAATATACATGATCATACCTAGATATTCTCATAACTATGCTCAATTCTGTCAATTGCTCAACAGTAATTCGTTCACCCACCGTAAAATAATTATGCTCTTGAGAGAAGCCACTAGTGAAACCTATGGCCCCCGAGTCTATCTTCATCATATTAATCTTCCAATACTTAGTTATTTCCTTTTCTTTTTTTACTTTGCCTTTATTTTACTTTGCATCTTTATCACAAAAATACCAAAAATATTATCTTACCATATCTATCAGATCTCACTCTCGTAAGTGACCGTGAAGGGATTGACAACCCCTTATCGCGTTGGTTGCGAGGAGTTATTTGTTTTGTGCAGGTACTAGGGACGCGCGCGCAACCTCCTACTGGATTGATACCTTGGTTCTCAAAAACTGAGGGAAATACTTATGCTACTTTTCTGCATCATCCTTTCCTCTTCAAGGAAATCCAACGCAGTGCTCAAGAGGTAGCACTATGCTTAATGGAGAAGATCTTTTTAGTCCCCTTACCTTGAATGATCAAATTTGCTATGATGATGGCAAGCCTCCCATGTATGATGATTATTGTGATGACACTTCTGTTATAAAAAGTAGTGATAATTATTGTCATAATTTTGAATATCCTTTTACTGAACATTACTCTTTTAATGTGGGAACAATTTATAGTATTCAAGTTTCCTATGATACTCCCACTATTATGAATGAGAATAAAATTGCTTATATGGAGAGTAATAAATTTTCTATGCTTTTGGATCATGAAAAGAATGCTTTATGTGATGGTTATATTGATGAATCTATTCATGATGTCACTGAAAATTATTATGAGATAGGAACTTATGATTCATGATGGTCTCTTTATGTGTAAATTCTTATATTTTATGTGAGCATCATTGAAATCATCATGCCTAGCTAAAAGGCATTAAAGAAAAACGCTTGTTGGGAGACAACCCAACACTTTTACCTACTATTTTTGTGTGTTCACATGATTAGGCTACTGAAGAGGAAGACTAGACTGCATCCCTGAGTCTCTTCTTGGAAGCCTCACACTTAAGCTGAGCAACTTCTTGCTTTAGAGCCATGGTATAGAACTGATCAAACTGAGTAGACTCCACAAGAACGAGAGATAACTACAGATCCTCTTTGAGGCCACCCCTGAAGTGATAGATCACGCTCTTTTCATCAGCAACATCTTGCCTTGCGAAGCGAGCAAGATTCTGAAACTTGACATTGTATTGATACACAGACATGCTTCCTTGCTTGAGATTGCAGAATTCCTCATGCTTGCTCTTGCCAACACTTGTTGGAATGTGATGAGCTCGAAATTCCCGGCAGAAGTCAGTCCAGGTAATCACTCGACCCCCTCTTGAGTCTTTGTACCGTTGATACCAATATGCTGCTTGGTCCTTGAGCTAAAAAGAAGCGAACTTGACATAGTCCTCAGGCCTGGCATTGCTGCATTCAAAATGCTTGTTGATGTCCATGAGCCAATCATCAGCGTCCATGGCCTCAACACAAGCGCTGAAAGACTTTGGCTGATTTGCAAGAAACTGGTTGAGTATAGCAAACTGAGGTTGATTGTTGAAATTCCCTTGGTTGCCTTGGCCTTGATTCTGCTCTTGCATGAGCCGAATCAGCATCTGAGTGTTACCGTTGGTGGCCGCCATCAAAGCTTGCCATGCGTCCGGAGGCGGAGGAGGTGGCAGAGGGTTGGACTGCTCTCCATAAGTACGTTGCGGATTCAGAAGCGTTGGGGGAGCCATCCTGAAGAAGGTGACATCCGTTAGACTATGATAGACAAGCTGAATCAATGGATAGATATGTGCAAAGAAGTCTTCACAATAAACATTCGAACATAGATTGAACGAATGCATTCCAAAGTTAACATTACACGACCATTAAGGTGAGAAGCCACTTAGACAAAGGTTGATGAATGAAACAACAAGGTACGACTGGAACAAATAAATTTTAAGGATCCCCCAATCCCATACCAATTATCTGTCGGAAGAATAACTAAGAGCTACTTGAATTCCCACCTATTAACTCCCAAAACTTTCTGGTTATGCAATCTGGTGTTGGGGATATAGGGAGGTACAATATATATCACACAACTGACAAGCCCTATCCTCCATTGTATCCATCTGTGAACACATAACCAAGAAAACTCCGAAAATCGTGTACCTCGACCTTCGAAAAGCATCTGTTATACTAGATGTGGCAATACTCTCGAACTCCCTGCCTAGTACTGGGTGGCGTCGAGGTTATCTCAGCACTAACTGCATAAAAGAGTTTTTTGATGTCAGCGAGCTCAGGTATACCAGAACTCCAACGATAAAATTGTGACGACAACACCTCGGAGCTCAACTCCCCGGGACACTGCCACAACCCCTAAATGTCAGGAGGCACCAAGAACAATGTCCTCGTCACAACAATATCGGAACGATCCCAAGATACCTGCGTGATCCTATTTTTTAGTGAAAATGAGGAGAGGGAAGTCAAAACATCTACGTCAGGAGTCCTTACCAGAGCGACGAAGAGGATGAGGAGTAAAAAGAATCCTACTCTCCGATATATATATATATTCCTAAGACTCAAAATAGTTTTGTTCTAGACTCAACAACGTCAGCGGTTCGATCAAGCAGGGGGCTCCTAAGTCGAGATGGCTCTGATTACCAACTTGTAACACCCAATATGTGACTATACTCCATATGTGTCGAGGCACGACTTGGGGCATAAGCGCATATTGGTATGGTCGCAAGAGTGGCTGTATCTGTGCTCATCTCATGTACTGAATAGATAGAATACGAGCTTCGGCTTACAACCGCCACAATGTCACACAAAATCATCAAGTTATATAATCATTCAAGATGAACACAAAGTCCGGCCACGGACGAAATCAAACAAATAAAAGACAACCACCCATGCTAAGTCGCGATCGTCCCTACTGGGCACCACTACTGATCATCCGGAAAGGAAACATAGTAACGGCCATGGTCCTCGTCGAACTCCCACTTGAGTTCAGTGGCTTCACGTGCATCAGTCTCATCGGCACCTGCAACTGTATTTGTAGTATCTGCTGAGTCACGAGGACTCAGCAATCTCAAAACCCGCGATAGCAAGACTATTCAAGCTCATAGGAAAAGTATGGTTATATGGAGGAGTTGTAGCAAGCACTAACCATTGTATGGTGGCTAGCTTACGAATACAGGAATAAGATGAGAAACTATGCAACGGTCGCGAACTAGTAATGATCAAGAAGTGATCCTGAACTACTTACATTCAAACATAACCCCACCGTGTTCTCTTCCCGAACCTCTCGAAAAGAGACCATCATGGTTACACACGCGGTTGGGGTATTTTAAAGAGTTTGGTTTCAAGTTCACTACAACCGGATATTAAAAACTCCCATCTGCCACATAACCACGGGCACGGCTCTCAAAAGTTTAAACCCTGTAGGGGTGTCCCAACTTAGCCCATAACAAGCTCACGATCCGCAGAGACAATCCTCCATCGCGGGACCCTCCAACCAGACTCGGAATCCCGGTGTACAAGACATTTCGACAATGGTAAAACAAACCAGCAAGACCGCCCGAATGTGCCAACAAATCCTGATAAGAGCCACACATATCTCGTTCTCAGGGCACACTGGATGAGGCATCCTATGAGTAAAACCAGACCTTGAGTTTCCCCGTGGTGGCCCCACAGTCTGCTCGGTTTGGACCAACACTCAGAGGAGCACTAGCCCGGGGGGGGGTTGATTAAGTATCCTCGGGTTAATTACTCCCTATGCAAAATTTTAGTTGTTATTAGGCAAATGGTAAAACCAATGTTGGGCCTTGCTGGAAGAGTTTCATTCAAAGTGAACTGTTAAGAGGGGCCCATAAAGCCTCACCGTGTTAGGGACGCAAAAATTCAAGGAACATAACACCGGTATGGCGGAAACTAAGCGGCAAGAGTGGAACAAAACACCGAGCAAAAGGCCAAGCCTTCCACCTTTTATCAAGTATATAGATTCATTAATTAAATAAGAGATATTGTGATATCCCAACATATCCATGTTCCAACTTGGAACAACCTGCACTGCACCTGCAACTAGCCACACTATAAGAGGGGCTGAGCAAAAGCGGTAACATAGCCAAACAATGGTTTGCTAGGAAGGTGGGTTAGAGGCTTAACATGGCAATAAGGGAGGCTTGATAACAAGTGGTAGGTAGCGCGACATAGCGATAGAACGAACAACTAGCAAGCAAAGATAGAAGTGATATCATGGGTAATAATCATCTTGCCTGAAATGTTCTCAGGGTTGTCGAAAGCTTGCTCCTCATAAACGTACTCGACAGGGTCCTCATTCATGAACTCGTCTCCCGGCTCTACCCAAAGCAAGAACACAAGTAAGGGAACAACAATCAAATACGATGCAATGCGCAAGCAACATGATGCAAGCCATGGCATGGGATGCAATATATGATGTGCAATGCATATGGTACTCCGGAAGGGGAAAGATGATCATAGCATTAACTTGGCAAACCAAGCATGCCACTGGATAGGTTGAGAGATTTTGGTTGGAATCGATATGAAGATCACTGAAAATGGATGCACGGTTTGCAAATGACAAGCAAAAGAAGATATGATGCAATCTGCTTAACACAACAACATGGCCACTTAGATGCAAGGTTTAAATATGCTACAACACCCAAGCATGAAAACACAATACATGTCAGTGAAGTACAGGTGAAGCTCTACAAATCATGAACACTGAGCTACTACTAGAACTCACTAGAACAGGTCTAAAACAGGATGGCAAAAATGCAAATGACAACAGTTTAACAGACTTGGCAGAAATTCACTGAGCATAACAGAAATAGCATCAGGTAGAAATGTTTATGCCTAGTAAACAATATGCTAAAGGAACATATCATGGCAAACTGGAGCATGACATGCTAGTACTAAAGCAATTAATAAAACTCCCTTACTGAACTTGCTCCAAAGATCTACAGAGATGATGATAGCATCAATGCAAACATGGCAAGTGATATGAACAGATTTTAGACTTAGTAGAATTCATGTCATGGCAGAAACAGATTCATGATAGCAACTTTGCAAGCTTGTGGCACTCAATATAAAGCATGTCCTGGCATGTAATAAAATCTAGCATGGATTAGACATGAAAAGGAAGCTACACATGTGCCAAAATACCACATAGCATGATTGCATAAATATACACATAAAAGACAAAACATCAACATCATGTAAAATGACATGTGAGCAAACTTGCTCATATGATGAAATGGATGCCACCAATGGATTCATTGGATTTTTCTAGCCCCAAAACATATATAATATGTCTAGGTCACCACTGTAAAATCACCACAATGCATTAAGTGAAACCCTGCCTAAAATGGCTATAGACAGAAATGGCATTTTCCAAAACTGGAAATGTCCAGAAATGGACTAGCCCGAAATGGAAAGATTCCATTTCTAGAAATGGAATATTCGCAGAAAAGGAATTAATAAAAGAAAAGGAGGGGGTTAGGTGTGTGACAGGTGGGGTCCTGACCGTGGGTGTGGCTGACTGGTGGGTCCTGCAGGGCCCACATGGTGGAGGCTCACGGTAGGCTCGAGCAGGGGAAAACAGAGGAGGGGTTCGCCGGGGTGCAGAGACGGCGGAGAGCTCATCGGAGTCTCTCCGGTGACCAAAAGATGCGACGGCGGGGCGCAACGGGATCACCATAGGATCCCGCACCCGCGGGTGTTGCAAAAAGCACCGGGCGACGACGGAGGCGTCGGCAGCGACGTGCTACAGAGGCAGCGCGGTGAGGATGGATGCGACGACGCGGGGGAGCTAGACAGGCGGCAGCGAGCACGGATCGGGGGACTGCGATGTGAGGGACACGTCGGGCATGCTAACTGCGGCGAGCGAGGTCGGGGTCCTTGCCGGAGATGAGGCCCGACGGCGGCGCGTTCGGGCGGAGATGATGGCCTCGCTTAGAGCATGGAAACGAGGGGTAAAGAGAGATGGGGAGGATCAGGAGCTCACCACAAGCTCAGCGGTGGGCTCGGGTTGTGGAGAGGTAGACAGAGTCGACGATGATGACGGATGAATGGCTACGACCACCGGAGTTGAAAACGAGGACGACAACTGGACGTCCTAGGCCTCCGTAGTCGACGTCGGGGACGGAGTCGATGTCGAGGAAGAAGAGGGACACAGTCGGTGAGGCAGAGGGCGTCGGTGAGCATGCTGACGACGAGCTCGTGCATGCCGATGCGCTCGGGACGGCGGTGGCGCGATGGATCTGGTGGCTCTACGCTCCTGGCGGCGGCAGTGGAGGGAAGAGGGAAACCCTAGCGGCTCGGTGGACATGGAGAGCGGGGTTTAGAAGGGCTAGGGCGAGCAGGTGGAGCACGTGACGCACTCGTCCATGGCATGTGCGTGCTCGCAAGGGGGGACCGAGGAGGAAGAAGGTGGGTGAGGGGTGTAGCTAGGGTCGCTGGCGAATGGGGCCGGCTTGGCCACGTGGGCACGAAGCAGAGGGGGGTGAGCGGGTATTTGGGTGAGAAAGAGGGGAAGTGTCATGCGCGCGGGCTCGTTGGGCTGGTTGGCCTAGTGGCCGAGGCCCAGGTGGGTGCCGCTGCTGCTGGGCTGCGGTGGCTGCTACGCTGGGAGCCCGGCCCAGGTAAGCTTTGCCTCTTTTACTAATTCTGTTTATTTAAATAAACAGGTGCAATAAAAGGAAAAGTCCAGGGGGCTAGGAGAGGAGTTAGAGAAATATAAAATATACCCATGATCCTGAAATATTGCTCTAATTGAATAAATTGTCTTGGATATTTTTAGAGGAAAGAAAATAAGTCAAGTTTGAATATAATTCAAACTTGAGCCATTTTAAAACCTAACCAAAAGAACTTAAAATTTGATGGAATTTGGCAGAGAGGTTTAGGACATGATGACTGATTTGTGAGGAAGTATTGAACATTAATGGAGTAGGGAAAATGGCACTTTCCAAATAAAAGAAAAGAGAAGGAGGGGAGAGGTGATGCAAGGTTAGAGAGAGATGGCCTTGGAGTGATGCACACTTCACCACAATACTATTAATACCACAATACACATGATGAGCATGAAGAAATGCAACACAACAAGAAGCACCAATGCAACTCTATGATGAGACCATGATGCAACAATTAATGGCAAAAAGAAACATGATGAAAAAAATGACAAGACAAAGCAATATGAAACAAAGCAAAACCCGAAATGAAACCAACAAGGAGGAAACCAGTTGGGATTGGTGAACAACAAGATGGTTATATTGCCAATATTGGGAAAAGTTACAAATGGGGTGTTACAGTTGACCCCTCTGGCAGAGTGCTGGAGAAGGCCTCTTGATTGGATCTCGTGGTTCTGAAACTTGCGGTGGCTGGAAATGTGTTTCAATGACTCCCTTAGGGTTTCTAGAATATTAGAGTATTTATAGAGCTGAGAGGCGGTGGAGGGGTGCCTGTGGGCACCACTACCGGCCTTAGCATGCACTGGTACCTAGTGGGCCCCATAGGGGCCCTCTGGTGCACATCTTGGACCTCCTGGGTGTCTTCTGGGCAGAAAAAAATCTCCAAAAAGTTTCGCTGCGTTTGGATTTCATTTGATATGGATATTCTGCGAAGTAAAAAACAAGCAAAAACAACAACTGGCACTGGGCACTATGTCAATAGGTTAGTCCCAAAAAATGATATAAAGTTGCTAGTAAATGAATATAAAACTTCCAAGAATGATACTTTAATAGCATGGAACAATAAAAAATTATAGATACGTTGGAGACGTATCAAGATGATAGAATATAGTAGAAATTATGCAGGAACAATTATGAATCTATTTATGATAGTACCTAAGTTAATGATTTATCTATTATACTAATGGATCTCACGAGGTTTTGTTGAGTTTTGTGTGATTGAAATTTTTAAGTTTTGAGTGAGATGACGATGGATGAATAAATTGGGAGCAGAAAAGCCCTAAGATTGGGGATGCCCAAGGCACCCCAAGATAATATTCAAGGAATATCCAAGCATCTAAAATAGCATATGTCTTGGAAGGCATCCCCTCTTTCATCTCCAATCTATCGGTAATATCACTCGGAGCTATATTTTTATTCATCACATGGTATGTGTTTTGCTCGGAGCAATGTGTATTATATTCTATTTTGTTTGACTGTTTTCACAATCATTGTTTACTGATCACACCAATTATGAGATATACACATTCATCACAATTTATAGAATGCTCATTTAACTTCACTTATATCTTTTGGGTCGAGGCAATTGCTCATGTGCTTCACTTATATCTTTAGAGCACGACAATACTTATAGAAATCATTTGCACTCTCATGCTTCACTTATATATTTTTGAGAGTTGAATAGGTAGTGGTAATTTGCATGAGTTATATGTTTAGTCAATGATAGGCATACAAGAGTGCTATAATAAAAACTTTCATGTAGATCACTGAATATGATGCACATGATCAACGATAATAAGGTTATAAGATGAAGCTTTGCTAGTTGATAAGCATTGGTTAGTACAAATATCAGTGTTAAGGTTTGTGATTTCTGCCTCATTAAAGTGTCGGTCATGGCACATAGCGAGGAAGTTGGATCATAATTTATTCCTAATTGATATCCTTTGTGTAGTATAGATCAGGGGCGCATGTTGGTCAAATCCTACCAACCTGCTCCTTGGGGAATGCGAGAATTACTTTGCTTCAAGGGCTAATAAACTTTCACAATAAGTATTTGAGTTCTTTATGACTAATGTGAGTTCTGGACTATAAGCACTTCCACCCTTCCATAATTTGCTAGCCTCTTCGGTACCGTGCATTGTCTGTTCTCACCTCGAATCTTGGTGCAAACTTGGCCGGTGCATCCAAATCCCTTGAAATGATACACTGTATCACACATAACATAAGCCTTATTATATCCTTCCTTAAAACAGCCCGCATACCTACCTATTATGGCATTTCCATAGACATTCTGATATATATTGCCATGCAACTCCCACCATTACTATTCAAATGACTTGTGTTTGTTGTCATTTTGCTTTGCATGATCATATAGAGCTAACATGATATTTGTTGCAAAGCCACCGTTCATCATTGCTATACATGTTATGCTAGATCATTGCACATCCTGGTACACTGTGAGGTAGCATGTCCCAGTGAGGAAAATAATGATGTAGACTAATCAGTCCACAAAAAAGTGGGGACGAGGTTCGTGATATTGTTCTAAAAAAATAGAGAAAAAATAAAAAAGAGAAGGGGCAATGTTACTATCCTTTACCACACTTGTTCTTCAGAGTAGCACCATGTTCTGCATATAGAGAGTCTCCATGTGACGCCCGGGTAATTAAGCTACAACAACCCTCTGCTAATGTTGCCATGTCACTTGGATTAATGTTGCTAGTCTCGCGTCAGTTCGAAACCGATTCAAATTCAAATTCAAAATCAAGCAAACAACAAAACTTCTCAAATATTGAAACTAAAATGTTCAGAGTGAACCAGATATTGCATAGGAAATTATGGTGGAGAAACCACACCTTCATAAAATGTTTAGATACTATAAACTGAACAAAATAGTAGCTAAAATTGTTATTTAAATACTTCTAAATATTAAATAATCATGAAACTATGTTAGCTTGGGTAGCAAATTAATGTGGTAGTAGTATATTTGACATACTAAATTTAGGTGTTGTTTTGACAATTTATAAATTGAACTAAGTTAAAGTTTGGAGAAAACATAAAACTAAAATAAGTAAAAAGAGAAGAACAAAATAGAAAACAAAAATAAAAGAAAAGGACCCCCCCTGGCCAACTGGGCCAGATGGCCCAGCCGGCCAGCCCACCAACAGGCCGGCCCAACCCCCTCCATATCCCCACCAGTGGGAAACCCAAACCCTAACTGACACCCCACTCCCCCACTCGTTCTCTCTCTTCCCCCGATCCAGTTCTGGATCGGGATCGAGCCCGGCGACGACCGCCCCCGACGTCGCTGGACTGCGCCGTCGCCCGAGCCGCCACCTCGCCGGAGCTGCCCTGCCGTCCTCTCCGTTGCCGACCTCGTCCCCGAGCCCCGCTGCCCCATGCCCTACAACTACGGTGAGGCCCCCGGCCTCTCCTCTCCCCCACGACGCGCTCACCGCGGCCCTCGCACCGGCCATCGCCCTGCGCGCCCCTGGCCACCGTGCTGCCCGCGCCCACCGGCGTCGTCCGGCTTCCACGCCCGCGGTCACCCCGGACGCCGTGCGCCCGTTGGCCGTCCACCATGCGCACCTCCCCGGCGCCTCTCCGCATCTGCAACGTCTCGGCCCGCACCAATCCTCGCCCGAGCCCCGCCTCGCGCCGCCCTGCTCCCTCTGCTACTACCGCGTCCGCGCCCGCAGCATGCCGCTCACCCCTCCCCTTACGCGCCTCACGCCTGCACCGCCATCGCCGCAGCCACCTGTCGCCCTGCGCGTGCGGCCCTGCCTCGTCGGTGCCGCAGCTACCTCGTCGTCCCGGCCTTCCTCCCACGCGCGCGCCAGCAACCGCGCGGCTCTGCCGCAACCACCTCCGCCGCCCAGGATCGCCGCTGCTCGTTGACCCGCCCCGCAGTGGTCCGGCCGCACCCTCCACGGCCCCGACGTCCTCCTCCGGCGATCACCCGCTTCGCCACGGCCCCGCCCCGCCGTGACCTCGCCGGCGCCCATCCGTGCACGCTGGCCGTCGCCCGGGTCCAGCCTCGACGGGTGCCCACGCCCGCCCCTTGTGCATGTTAACCCGGCTGTCCTATGGGCCACTTACACATGGGGCCCAGCCCCCCCAAAAGAAGCTTTAAAAAATTAATTACAAATTAAAAAATATATTTAATTAATTTAATTAAAAGTTAATTATGTAATTAATTAACTTAATTGACTAGGATTAATTAGCCTAATCACTTGATTAGTTGAAACTGGAATTAATTAACTAATCCTAGTCTATGACAGGGAGCCCCACCCCCTATTGACTAGTCAAACTTTGACTAGTCAACTAGGACCCCTGGCCCACCTATCAGCCAGTGGGTGCAATTCTGTGTACCCTGTGCTAGGTGCATCTAGAGTTTTAATATTTATTTTTCAATTAATAATGATTTTAGAATATTGTTTAAACTTCAGAAATTCACATAAAGTAATCCGCAACTTGGATGAAAAAGTTTTATACATGAAAGTTGCTCAGAACGACGAAACGAATCCGAATACGCAGCTCGTTCATCTGCCACACATCCCTAGCATAGCTAACACGCAACTTTCCCTCTCCGGTTCATCTGTCTAAAAACGCGAAACGCCGGGGATACTTTCCCAGTTGTTTCCCCTCTTCGCCGGTATCACCTCCTACCGCGTTAGGGCAGACCTGACACCATTACTTTTCTTGTTATGCATTGTTATTTGCATTGTATTCATTGTTTCTTCCCCCTCTTCTCTCCGATAGATTACGAGACTGACGCCGCTGCTGGTGCCTCGATCGACTACTGTGTTGATGACCCCTCCTTCTTGCCAGAGCAACCAGGCAAGGCCCCTCCCTTGATCACCAGATATCGCCTATTCCTTCTCTCTACTGCTTGCATTAGAGTAGTGTAGCATGTTACTGCTTTCGGTTAATCCTATTCTGCTGCATAGCCTGTCTTTGTTGGTACAGTTGTTACCTTTACCTGCAATCCTACATGCTTAGTATAGGTTGCTAGTACTTCATCAGTGGCCCTACATTCTTGTCCGTCTGCCATGCTATACTATCGGGCCGTGATCACTCGGGAGGTGATCACGGGTACATACATACATACATACATACATACATACATACATACATACAGGTGGTGACTAAAGTCGGATCGGCTCGTAGAGTACCTGCATGTGATTCCGATGTGGGGGCTGAAAGGACAGGTGGCTCCATCCAGGTAGTGGTGGGCCTGAGTTCCCAACGGCCTCCGACTGTTACTTTGTGGCGGAGCGACAGGGCATGTTGAGACCGCCTAGGAAGAGGTGGCCTGGCCCTGGTCGGCGTCCGCGGTTACATCAATTAACACGCTTAACGAGATCTTGGTATTTGATCTAAGTCTGGCCACTGGCCTATACGCATGACCCAACTACGCGGGAACAATTATGGGCACTCGACGTCGTGGTATCAGCCGAAGCCTTCTTCACGTCAGGGACTGAGCGGCGCGCGCCGGGTTTGACCGCGTAACGCAACTTCCATTGTAATGGAAGTTGCTAGGTCTGCTCACTGGCCGCGTACGCAATGTGCAGGTGTGCAATGGGCGATGAGCCCACACCCCTACGCGCATAGGATTTAGACCGGCGTGCTGACCTCTTTGTTGTGTCTAGGTGGGGCTGCGACGTGTTGATCTTCCGGGGCTGGGCATGACCCAGGAAAGTGTGTGTCAGGACCCCGATTCTAAGTCACACCGATCTAGCATGTAACATATCGTATCACTTTGCGGCCTCACGCACGGTATTCCCACGGGTGCCACCTTACCTGGCCCGGGACCGTTTGCGCCTTTTGGCTCACGTATATGATAGTGTCGCTAGTATCCATATGATAGAGAACCCGAGCTGACATGAGTAGTCATGAACCCAAAGTGGCGCTAACTTAAGGGGACAAGCATACATGAACCAGCATCGAACATGTCGGTCACCAGTGTGTGAATTTGGGCCGTAGCAACTGGGCTAACAGGACTCCGGGAACCCGGGCTGTAGCAGGCTAGCAGGACTCCGGAAGTCACCGTGTGACATTTCCCCGAAGGGACAGACACAGGAACGAAGTGGATCACATGCCGGCCAGTCTAAGTGTTCCAGAGCAATAGTAACTAGGCTAGCAGGACTCCGGTAAATCGGGCTGTAGCAGACTACCATGGCTCAGTGGAAGCACTAGACTACATTTCCCCATAAGAGAGGCTACCAAGGATAAACAACTAGGTTGTCAGATCCCACACATACCAAGCTTTTCAATCATACACACAATATGCCGATATGTGTAAATACAACATGGCATCACAGCAAAACTCTACCACTCAAATTATTTATTCATTAGGCTCCGAAGAGCCAGATATTACAAACATGGGTATGATGACACAACATTCAAGTCATACAAGCAACAAGCACATGTGGAAGCTTAACTTGTCTGAGTACAGACAACTACAAATGAAAAAGGCTGAGAAGCCCGACTATCTACAAGACCCTCCCGAGTCACAAGATCATAGCTGAGGTAACAAGCTAAACGTCAAAGTCCACGCGGAACTACTAGCGAGACTGAAGTCTCTCTGCAAAAACATAAATTAAGCAAACGTGAGTACAAATGTACCCAGCAAGACTTACATCAGAACTAACTACATATGCATCAGTATCAATAAGGGGGTGGTGGAGTTTAACTGCAGCAAGGCAGCTTTGACTCGGTGGCTATCCTAACTACGACTGCAAGTAACTCTTTTGAGGTGGCGCACACGAGTCCACATATTCACCATATCAATACACCACTATGGATCCGCCCCCGTCTCCCTACGAGAACGCCATCCATAGCACTCACACTTATCTTGCGCATTTTAGAGTATCCACTTCAAGTTATCTATGAACTGCACAGGCAACCCAGAAGTCCTTTACCGCGAACACGGCTATTTGAATAGATGAAGTTAACCCTGCAGGGGTGTGCTTCTTCACACACGCTCTCGCCACTTACCACCATGTACATGTCGTTTATCTCGGCAACCTTCAAGCGGAAGCCTGGCGAGGGAGTCGGCCACGACCTGACTAACCACGCAAGTCTCTAGTCCAGGTTTATTGCCTATTCAGGTTCCATCCGCAAGGACATCCGGCCGGGGTGTCACTCACGGCCGCAAACGATGTGTGCAGGGTTCCCAAGCCCATCTCGACAGATGGATCTATGCTTGGTACACCGTGCCATGGTGCCTAGTCTGTCCCAAGCCCACCTGTACTGAGTGCCACTTGGTAGACTACTAACACAACCTACAAACACCAGAAACTAGTTGCAACTCCTGGATAGAGATCGAGGCGGTTAATAAGCCGAGAGGGGTCGAGTTACTAGAACCCAATGTGTGGTAGTAACTGTTCATGGATCACAAACACAGAACTCAGTTCCTGAGGACGGTTTCAATGAGACAACCCACCATGTACTCCTACATGGCCTCTCACCGCTACCTTTACCAAATCGTGTTCACACACTTAGCTCTCAATAGTAGGTCATGTTCACACACCTCCGATTCATCTCCGATGAATGAGACCTGACTCAACTCTAAGCTGTAGCAGGCATGACAAACAAGCATGAATGAGTAGGCACATCAGGGCTCAAACAAGTCCTACTCATGCTAGTGGGTTTCATCTATTTACTGTGGAAATGACAGGTCATGCAGAGGAAAGAGGTTCAACTACCGCAACATGTAACAGTTGAATCATTGTTGTCCTAATGCAGTAAAAGGGAGCAGGAGCAAGAGAGTGGGAATGTATCGGAATGAACAAGGGGGTTTTGCTTGCCTGGTACTTCTGAAGATGATAGATCTCTTCATCGGTGTCATCGAACTCATCGCGGGAACAACATCTACTGAGGGGGGGGACAATTACTGGCAACAGAGAAGAAACACAATCAATGCAATGTACAATATGATGCATCATTAGGACAAGGGAAAATGAGTGTGTTGGGATAATGCAACTACAACCAGCTGGGTTTGAGTCATTTTGAACCAAAGGTTCAATCCCAAACTCAACTTATGAATTTAATAGTGCCTTATCATGTTTTGCACTAAACAGCAAGGTTAAGGGCATCTCCAGCCGCGCCCCCAGGAAGGCCTCCCCAGGCGATTTTTTCGCGCCGGCGCCAAAAAAATGGCCCAGTCGCGCCCCCAGGAGCCCGATTTTCGCCGGCCCGGGCCGAAAACAGCGCCGGCGGACCCAGGCCGAACCCGGCACGCTGGGGGCGCCCGGGGGCGCCGGGGCGAACTGTTTTGGCGCGAAACAGCCGCGGGCCTGCCGCGTCAGCGACACGGCGCCTCGTCTTCCCCCAACGGCCTCGGTTCCCGCAGGGAATCAATGCCAAGGCTGCCGCCGGTCAGCCTTGCCATTGATTCCTCACGGGCTGCGCGTCACGGGATGGCGCACCGACGCCTCCCCTCCCTCGCACGCGTACACACGGATGCGGCCGCGAACTTCGCCGAAATGTGCCGAAATTTATTGTGTTTGGCCGAAATTTATCATGTTTGGCCAAATTTTATCGTGTTTAAGCCGAACTTCGCCGAACTTCTTTTATTTTAAAACGTTCCTGGGGCGGCCCTGGGGCCGGCGGCTGGGGACCATCTCGCCCCCAGGCCCAATTTTTGCGCCGGCTCACCCCCAGGCGACGATTTTAGGCGCCCCTGGGGGGCCAACGGCTGGAGATGCCCTAAGTTGCTTAAACATGGATGAAACCAGTACAGATGGAATGATTGGAATTTTCGGATCATCTTTCATATATAACTTATTTCATTCTATGTTGTGGTTGAATTTCTATGAATTTTAGAAGTTTTGGACATTTTCTGAAATAAATAAATCATTTCTGATTTATTTAAAATCATAGAAAACCTTTACTACATCAGCATGACGTCGGGGTGATGTCAGCAAGTCAACAAGGGCGGGTCCAGGTCAAACCTGACCAGTGGGGCCCACTGGTCAGTGACCCTTTGTCATTTGTGTCACTGACCGGTGGGCCAAGTCAACGTCCACGTCAGCACGGTCAAAGCTGACGCGTGGGGCCACTGTGGTTAGTTAATCCTAAGCAGAAACTAAACCAAGTTTAATTAGGCAGCGGGGCCCCGCTGTCAGTGTCGCTACGTGTTAACTAACCGCGTCATTAGTCCTAAGCTAATCTGCCACGTCATCATCGCCAGCGGTTTACGAGCGGCGTAACCAGAGCACCGCGAGGTTGCTTGTCCGGCCAACTCCGGCGACAAGAGGTCACGCGGCCGGGCACGTTGGAACGCTCACAACAAGGTGCGTCTAAAAGTGGTGGTGGCTGGAGCTGAGGCGGAATACAGCGGCAGCGGCAACAACGACGGCGGCGGCCGGAGCTCGACCAACAGCAGTTTGCGCGATGCGAGGCACGTCAGGAGCCATGGACGGTCGTGTTCGGCTCGCGGTGGCAACATGGCCGGCGGTGAGGTGCGCTCGGCTCCAATAAAAATAGCGGCTATACGGCGTAATCAAAGGGGAGAGGAGGGGGTTAGGGGCAGGAGCTCACCACGCTTCTAATGGAGTCATCGATGAGCTTGGGGAAGGCCTGATGGTGACGAATCAAGCGGTGGGGATCGCTGGCACTGAGGTTGAAGAAGACGTCCGGGACGGTGATGCGGTGCTCCCGCGGTTTTTTGGCTCGGCGTGGACGAGGAGGGCGAAGATGCAGAGCTCGGGGTTGCGGAGAGGGACCGAGGGAGTGGTTGTGGCCGCGGCGAACGGCATCGGTGCACTCCAGCTCGTTCGGTCGGCCATGGGAAAGAGAGCAGAGGGGAGGGGAGAGGTTGCGGGCGAGGGAAAGAGAGGTCAGGGTCTCTTGGCGTCTCCAGGCGCGAGGGAGAGGCAGGAGGTGGCAAGCATGAGCTGGAGCCTACGGCCTGCGTGGGCGCTCTCTCGCGGCGACAACAGCAGCTTTGGGGCGAGGGGAGGAAGACGACAGGAGGTTGCGGTGGGCTGGGCCAATAGTGTTGGGCCGGAGCTGGGCCGCCAGATAAGTGGACCAGGTAACTCTTTCTCTCTCTTTCTTTTCTATTTCTTTATGTTTTCTATTTTCTGCAATTGGTTTTGATTTAGCAAAAATGCCAAACCACTTTGTAAAATGCTCAAAATATTTGTGGCACTTGGGAAATTATTTCCCACAACCCTCAAAAATATTTATAGAATTTAATTGTCCAAATTCAAATACTTATGAATTAACTCTAAAATCTAGAAATGTCCTAGAAATGTGTGCACCATTTTTGGGAGAAGTTTTCACCCATTCCAAAATTGATGAACTTTTCTAAAGGCCATTTTGGGTAGATGGAAAAGATTTACTTTGCCCTAGTTGTATTTCATTTTCTGCTAGGGTTTATCAGTCCCCATTTCAAGTTTAATTAAAACTTAGACATGATGCAACACAAGATGCTAGCACTAAGCATTACCAGAACTAGGGATGTGACAACTCACCCCCACTAAACAAGAATCTCGTCCTGAGATTCAAGACGTGAGGTAAGAAGACAGAGGGGACACAAGCTGATACTATCTTCATGACCCAATGCTTCATGTTGATCTTGACGTCTTTGCTTTCGAGATCTTCATCCAACACAACGATGACAGAAAGTGACTCTACAAGAATCGTTCTTATCGAGGATCGAACAACTGACGATCAACTCACGGAATGAGACATAACAATATCTCTCAAGTTGAGATCCAAAACACACATCAGGAGCAATGGAAACAAGCGGATGACAAGGGTTCAACTTGGTAGGCAACAATCCCACACTGGAGTAGGATGGTGCATGGTTTCAATATAGCGATGAAATAATTGCCATGATTCCATGACGGGACACCTTAGAGAAGGTGGCTCATAGAGTTATCCCTTAAGTGGCAAAAAGAATTACTTTTGATACAGAGATCATTGAAACTCTCTATACCAGCCTAAAGCAAATCATAATCGATCGGTTGGAAGAGCTCGAAGGGATGGCATACTCATACTAGAATGGATGATGTGGACTACCTTGTTGAAGACAAAGCAATGGATGATTTTTTGCTTATCATCGGAAATGGATGGGACCCATGGAGGGACCACCTTTGAAGATAATCCCGATCAGTAATTACTGAGAAGGGCAGTCCATGGTAGGATGGCACAATGGCGGTGCAAGCTGGGAACAAAATTCAAATTTGGGAATGATTCTACTAACTGGGGATAAACTCAATAGTAGAGAGTGATTCCACTGTTTGAATGGTTTTAGCATATTCGAGGAAACCGAGAGCACAAGGACCCCGAAGGAAAAACTTCTGGAGTAAGTTGCACTAAATCCTCATGGAGAAGATGTTCAAATAGCTCAATCAAGATACTACAATGATAGATCTTCTGGCTAGGTGTGTCGGCCAGAACATCAACCTTGTCGGGGACCTACATCATAGATCTTGGAAAAGTTCCAACCATCATATCTGCCCGAGATTTAGATCTGATTGGTAACAGGATATTCCAGACTCATCGAGTCTAGAAGAAAATGGAAGTTTGCAACACAAATCGACGAGATGGCGTTGCGAGATTCTTGGGAAATGGACTATGGTAGTAAGCTCCAAAACATGAGCTGGTTCTGCTAACACATGTGAACATGCTGTCCGAGACAAGCATGACCACATAGTAGTCTTATAATAAAAACACTACCGAGTTCAGGTGGGGAACCATCATCGAGGATAACAAAGTCCTTGCATAAGGCATGCTCTTAAGAAGGAACTTCTTCTCCTTGAACAAATCATTCAGTGGCTTGGTGTGCTAGGAAACACATATAGAATGGAGGCGGCCAACCTATCAAACCATAGATTACTTTGCACATATGCGTGACTAACTTGGGATGATTCCAGAGGAAGCGAAAACAAGCTTTCTCGAATTCACGGCGGCAACTTACATCAAATGCACGTGAATTAGAGGAAGTCACTCCTTTCATCCAAACATAAGCTTCATGAACGGAACACGAAGGCATTGCTTACAAAGTTTCCAGCACTAGGTTGATGTTCAACATGAATCATGGAGGAGACAAAATGCTGCTGATGGGCTCAACAACAACTCATCGGAATTTTCCATATCATTGGAATTCCACCATTATGTGAACAATGTGATAGTATTGGTCAAACCAAAAGATGTAATGGTGTATTCTCGAGGAACAACCACGAGTAAGACAACATTACGATATCGTTGGTTCTAACTTGATTTGATGATAGCTCACACTCAAATCAAGGGTTGGATAAGATGATAGATTCAACAACCGATCACGAGGAACAATCGATGAAGATATCATCTCTCTTCAACACACACACACACACACAAGGATATCCCATGGAACGAACTAAGTTAGGCAAGCATTTATCTTCCAACTCTTCAAGTTGTTGTTTAGCTTAACCAACTAGCTCAGGGGTATCCAACACAGAATCTTGGAGAATGGGTGGTTTGGAGGAAAACCAACATGATCACGAACTCAACATAGCGGTCAGGTGACAACCTGGTAATACTTTCGAGAAGATATTTGGAACATCATGAACCACCAATATGTTACTAAGCTCGAGAACAATCTTGCTTTTCAGGGGAAGACGATATGATCAAAAGAGTGAGGGATTGACACAATCCTAACTCATTGATCCAAGAGTGCACCGGAAATAAGGACTAGATAGCACGATCAATCTTAGGATGATGATTCAATAACCAACACGCTAAGAGTGAGAGCATTTTCCATTAACTACCAAGCAACAAGGTTGCTAGGAGTATTGATTTCACACATCTCAGTTCACTTGTCGGCATTCCGGTTACAACAACACGGGACCAAGGAATGAATAATGATGGCAATAAGTATCACTGTGT